>NC_046662.1:93715824-93742749 GCF_010883055.1 Belonocnema kinseyi
GGAGCTCTTCTTAATATTTTGACACCAAAATCATGTCGATACACCTTACCGACTGCGAGTAAAGCCACCCACGCTTTAACTTGACAGACTGTACATATTAAATTATATCAAATACTGTAATTCAAACCCCTCATAAACTACAATCATAAAGTGAATTCATTGTGATATCATTACGATAATCGCGCTTCGCGCTCAACAGTTCGGTTATACAGGCTCTAATTTTTTAAATTGCGGGTTAAGGCCATGTGACGAGAGGATCACGTGACCAAACCTGGTCTTCGATTTTTCTTTCCCAACTTACGTCTAAACGAAATGAGGTATCGCTCTGAAAGTTTAGGAGATGAAAGAGGAGGTAATAAAGTCCATGTCTCTTCTTTGTTGGGGTGGAAATTTTGAGAAAAATTTTTTTTTGAAGAAAATACCAGTGGAAGTTTTCTTTCCCAACTTACGTCCACACGGAATGAGATATCATGTTAAAAATTTGGCACGATAAATAGAAGGCATGCAAGAACTTGTCTCTGGTCCTAAATAATTAGAATAGTGAAAAAAGTTTTTTTTTCATTTCTAATTTGGAGAAATACCGATCGTGCTGTCGTCAAACCCTGCAAGCAATTTGCAATGTTGTCAATGGGCTAGTTATGAGGTTTATATTTATCGAAGTGGGACAAAACAACAACAATCGCTCACGAACGTTACACACCAATAATGCAAAAACTAATGTTTGCACTTGAAATGCAAATAAACATATTTAGTCTGACATACGGATCAGTCTGGTATCAGCTGCGCCAAAGCAGCACTAGCGTAGCGAGTAGACAACTTCCATGGACCTAGGAAACACGGGACTAGGTATGCCATCCTAACTTGGGCGAGCGAGGTTAAATCCACGGGAGGGGGTAGAATTCCATGAGTGGGGATAGCCGCCATCTTACGATGCGCCATTTGATTATGCGCACGAGGATTCAAAACCTTTTTTTTACAATTTATACTCGAAAGCTGCTTTAATACGGTGAAAAAAATCTTCAAAATGAGCCCAAGAACATTGAAAAATGTTGACTATTTCGGAAGTTATTAGAAATGTAAGAAAACATTGAAATTTTCACTATTTTTGCAATATCTACTTAAAAGAAGACAAATTGGCTTCACCCTGGGCTTATTTCAAACAGAATTTCGAAAACAATCAACCTTTTAAAGAGACATTTTCTTAGCTCTGGTATAATTTAAATTAAGAGAATTTATTCAGTCATAAAAAAAGGTGGCCTAAAACTGTTGCACGCCATTGTATTTGAACTCGGAAATTTATAAATTTAAATAATTAAAAAATGCTGGGCTAGTCTTCCCAAAAAAATGATGGAGTTAGGAAAGGGGATGGATTAGTCGTGCGGAAAATTTGGGATGAATAGACAAGGTCATGACAAATATTGGACTCATCATCCCGAATTTTGATTAAAATTTTTTTTTTTTAATCAATATTCCTCATGTATTAAAAATACAATAATAAAATATTTTATTATATTTTATAAAAAGAGTACAAAGAAATTATTGGAAAACATGGGTCTTGAATGAATTTTTCATCCATAAATATATTTTTATCAGTTATTGTTTTTTTTTAATTCACACAATAGATTTAAACAAATTTAACCACTGAACCAAAATTTTCTTCCATGCACATATTTAATTGTTTTGTGTTTAATAAATAAATAATATTTATTACAAAATTTGGGATGAATAGGCAAGGTCATGAAAAATATTACACTCGTTATCCCGAATTTCGATTAAAAAATTGTTTTCTTAATCAATATTACTTACATATTAAAAATACAATAATAAAATATTTTATTATATTTTATAAAAACGATACAAAGAAATTATTGAAAAATACGTGCGCCTTAAATGCATTTTTCATCCAGAAATGTATTTTGATCAATTATTGTTTTTTTTATTCAAACAATAGATTTAAATAAATTTAACCACTGAACCAAAATTTCCTTCCATACACATATTAAATTATTTTGTGTTCAATAAATAAATAATATTGATTAACATTTGTGAAACTTATAATTATAGAATTTTCTTATTCTGATATTTCATTATTCGGCGATTTTCTGTCAGAAATCTTCATATTCGGAAACATTGTGATAATAAGATACAACTTTTGTACTTTAGCTGGAGGTTTTAAAAAAAATTACATATGTAAAATTTAAGTTTCTCAAATACTCCTTCCCTTAACTCACACGGAGATACACAAATTTTGCGATTTCAGTTCCCATATTAGATCTGGCATTTTGAATTTATAACTTTTGACACCAAATTCTAAATCAGCGATCTCAAAAAATAACTTTGTACTAATTTGCCTACAAATATGTAAAAATGTATGAATTTTAGGAGCTATATTGGATCCGCCATTTTAAATAAATAAGGTTTGACGTTAAATTTGAAATCAGCAACCACAGGTACCCCCTTTTACCAAGTTTTATATAAATCCAAAAAATGTTGAGTCTTTGGCCACTTTTGAGGGTATCCTAGCCCACTGTATGGGGGTTCAAATGAACAACATGAGATCATATTAAATTCAAAACTCGTTTACCAAATTTTTTAAACTTTTAATTTGTGAATTAGTATGATGATATTAACAAAATTAATTATGAATGGTTAATTATAAAATAGTGAGAATATCCCGTCTCTGGATCTGAAAGAACAAGAATATGGTACTTTGGTATGAAAATCCTTACTTCAAACGCAAGTTTCTTGTTTAAAATAACTTGTTTTACATTCCCATATGTTCTAATATATGATCCCATAGTCATATTTCTTTTTCACATGCCCAAAGATATATCTTTGACTTGTCTATCAAGCTCCTTATAGGAATCACCTCTTTTACGCACTTGCGTCACATATAGCTATTCCTTCACTATTCTTGATTATTTGCAATCATTTCCAACATTTCCGCTATTTATGCGTAATAATAAATTATTGTTTTAATTATAAAAAAAAATAAAATGAAAAATATAAACAAAATTTAAAATTCAAGAATGTGTCCACTTCAACAATATAATTCTACCTGAAAGCTGCACGATTAAAAAAGCTTTAAGCCTGTGGAGTTTGAAATTTATCATTTCTATTTTTAAATATCAAATTCTCCGCATTGAACATATTTCAATATTGAAGCTTCTACTTTGGTTACATCAAATCTCTCAAAAACAAATATTTCTCGACCATGTAAATTTTTTAAATAAAATTTTTAAAATATATTCCATAGAGAGAACATTTTTCTATCTCCACTGTTAATATTTTTTTCATTCGCGTAGAGAAAAAAATGTTTTGATTTCAAATCGCGTCTATTTTCAATCAAACAAAGAATTTTTTCTCTGCAACTCAGAGAGATTTTCTACTAATAAAATGAAAAAATACCTTGATACAAACAATTAGGGTTTATAATTGAACGACCGCATGCAATAACCACCTTAGCGCTCGAACACGCGGACAATTATTGTCCGTGGAGCTAATTTGGAAGATTGCTCAAATTTTATTTTTGACAGTCGATACTTGTAGAGCACTTTATTGCGCATATTTTTTGTATGGCAATCAAATTTCTACGTTGTTCAATTTTTATGTTATTTTAGGAGAACTAAATTTTTCACCGAAATAAAATTCAATACCTTTGCGCGTTCAACTCGCCAGATCTTCGTCGGGAAGTGAATTTAAAAAAAAAAATTTTTCGGAAATAAAAATTAAAAGAACTTTTATTATTTGACTACATAGTGATAGTGTAAAAAAATGCTTAATCGAACAAATAATAAAGACAAAGTATATTATTTACCTCATCTTGTAGCTTATAAAATTTGATGAGAAATTATGTATATACAAAATATATACATATTAAATTCCAATCATTCTTTCGAAAGTTATGAACTAAATGTTTATAAAAAATGGTAGACACAATTTTTAGAAAACCATAAAACTCCCACTTGAAAAAAGTTTGCATGTCTCAAGCATGGCAAGATACTTGGAAATATTTGGCTAAAGCATGGGTCACGGCTGAATGACAGCATGGCGCAAGACTTTCTCCTGTCCGTTTCCCATGCTTAAAACACGCTAACCATAAATGAATATTCTTAAGAACATGAAAATGTCAGAGAAAATGAGCTTGCATTAAAAATGAAAATCTTAGGTTTGCCAAAAGCCGCCACGAACTCAAAATGGTAAGTTCACTATCCGTATGCACTGGGTAGCACAACAAGTAGTTTAGCACATATTCTACAAGAACTTTAAAAAAATTTAAATTGTGCCAATTGCCAAAATAACTATCATTAGTGAGTCGAGGATCCGGATGCACCAGATTGAGCACCAGGTAGTATAATACGTATTCTCCGAGAACTATTTAAAAATTTAAATTTGGTGAATAATTAAAATAATTCCAAATGGTGAGGCGACGACCCGGGTGAACCATGTAGCGCCCCAGGTAGCTTAGCACGTATTTTACGAGAACGTCTTCAAAATTTAGATTGATCCAAGAGCCAAAATTACTAGAAATTGTGAGTCGACGACCCGGGTGCACCAGGTCGCTCCTCAGGTATCTTAGCACGTATTCTGCGAGAACTTTTTCAAAATTTAGATTGTTCCAACAGCCAAAATTGCTTAAAATGATGAGTCAACGATCCGGGTGCACCGGGTCGAGCACCAGGTAGTTTATTACGTATTCTACGAGAATTATTAGAAAATTTAAATTTTGTGAATAATGAAAACAGTTCCAAATGGTTAGTCGATAACCCGAGTGCACCAGGTCGCGGCCCATGTATCTTAACACGTATTCTATGGGAACTTTTTCAAAATTTCGATTTTTTCAACAGTCAAAGTAACTAAAAATTGTGAGTCGACGATCCAGGTGCACCAGGTCAAGCACAAGGTAGTTCAATACGGATTGTACGAGAACTTTTGAAAAATTAAAATTTTGTGAAGAATGAAAACAAATTAAAATGATCAGTCGACAACCCGGGTGCACCAGGTCACGCCCCAGGTAATTTAGCACGTATTCTACAAGAACTCTTTCAACATTTAGATTGTTCCAACAACCAAAATTACTGCAAATTGTGAGTCGACGATCCGGGTACATCAGATCGAGCAACAAATAGTACAATATGTATTCTACGAGAACTTCAAACAAATTGTAGGTTTTTGAATTATGAAAAAAAATTCAAATGGTTAGTCGACAACCCGGGTGCACCAGGTCGCGCCCCAGGTCGACTTTAATTTTTAGTAATTTTGGCTGTTGGAATAATATATATTTTGAAAAAGTTCTCCTAGAATTTGTACCAAACTACCTGAGGTGCGACCTGGTTCATCCAGGTCGCCGACTCACAATTTATAATTATTTTTATTATTCACTAAATTTAAATTTTTTAAAAGTTCTCCTAGAATACGTTACTACCAGGTGCTCGATCTGGTGCATCCGGATCGTCGAGTTACAATTTTTAGACATTTTAGCTGTTGAAACAATCTACATGTTGAAAAAGTTCTCGTAGAATGCGTACTAAGATACCTGGGATACGACCTAGTGCACCCGGGTGGTCGAATCACCAGTTGGAAATTGTTTTCATTGTTGAGAAAATTTAAATGTTTAAAAAGTTCTCGTAGAAAACGTTTTAAACTACCTCGTGTTCGACCTGGAGCACCCGGATAGTCGATACACAATTTTGAGTAATTTTGGCTGTTGAAACAATCTAAATTTCAAGAAAGTTCTTGTAGAATACGTGTTAAGATACCTGGGGCGCGACCTGGTGCATCCGAGTCGTCGACTGACCATTTAGATTTGTTTTCATTATTCACCAAATCGCCGACTTACAATTTTTAGTCATTTTAGCTGTTGAAACAATCTAAATGTTGAAAAAGTTCTCGTAGAATACGTACTAAGATACCTGGGATGCGACCTGGTGCACCCGGGTCGTCAAATCACCAATAGGAATTGTTTTCTTTGTTGAAGAAATTTAAATTTTTTAAAAGTTCTCGTAGAATACGTATTATACTTCCTGGTGCTCGACCTGGAGCACCCGGATCGTCGACACACAATTTTGAGTAATTTTGGCTGTTGAAACAATATAAATTTTAAGAAAGTTCTCATAGAATACGTGTTAAGATACCTGGGGCGCGACCTGGTGCATCCGTGTCGT
Source organism: Belonocnema kinseyi (assembly GCF_010883055.1). Lineage (NCBI taxonomy): Eukaryota > Metazoa > Arthropoda > Insecta > Hymenoptera > Cynipidae > Belonocnema > Belonocnema kinseyi. The sequence goes on from NC_046662.1 coordinate 93,721,989, forward strand.
CGACTGACCATTTGGATTTGTTTTCATTATTCACCAAATTTAAATTCTTAAAAAGTTCTCATAGAATATGTTTTTTGTTTTGTTCTTTTTTTTTGTTTTAGGGTTTCCCAATTAATTTACGTACTCGGTATTTCCTGTTCAGAACTATTTCAATTTCTTCATCCAACTGCATATTTAAATCTAAAATTATCTTCTATATTAATGTCTTATTTTCACCTGAGGATGGCCGACAACTTACGGCCGAAATGTCATCTATTTAATTGAACTTGATTTTAAGACAAAAATATTATAACTTAATTGTTCTTGTTAAGGTAACTATTGTTAATCGATTGGAGAAAGCTTGCTTCTTCCATTTTCAAGCAGATTATTATTAAAATGAAAAAATGGCAAGAGTCCAATATGAAAAGGTCAAGACCAATTTTTTTCTATCTATATAGTTGCCTCCAGTTCATATTTCCTTGCCTCCACTTTTCCCCATAAATTCACCTAGAAAAATTACTCAGCTTTATCAACGACGCTCATCCCTCGAGGACATAGAACGAGAATTAAATTTCCATAGCGTTTGACGCTCCGAATTTCGAGGTGCCTCATCAATCAAACCGATGTCACGCAATAATAGCGCCTCTTTTACACACTGAAATAGGACAACAGCCAAAATTAAAAATGAAATATCGGTTTCATCGAACGCCTTTCAATTTCTATATACTGGCGGAGGAACTTATTTTTCTCTATCCTATTGACCAACCCGCATCGGAAGCTGATTATCATCATTGACAGCAGCGTAATCTTGGAATTATGAATTCTCGTTTGTTAAAGCTCTTCCGCCTTTAATGAATACATTCTGATCACGTGCTTCGCACTTGATTGAAGTATGGAACAAACGGGAACTTTTCTGTATTATATTGACGTTTTTTACATTAAATGAATGGAATATTAATTTCTGCAATTCGATGTGCGGAATTTCTGAAAATAAATCCAGAAACCCATCGACCAAAATTGGAAAAACACAATAAAATGGTCTCATTGAAATATGAAAAAAAATAAAGAAAGAAAAACACTTTTTCTCCTAAAAAAGGAGAAAAAATAATGTTGCTCATTGGAAAAAAATAAAAGAGGTCAGAAAAATGATAAGGCATCCAACTAGATCCCCTTCTTTCCCTTTTTTATTTTTTTCGTCTTTTTTATTTTTACTATTATGAAATTACAATAAAAAAACAGTTGTAAAAATTAAACACCAACGTTTCGGAACTCATACATCACCCTTACCAAGCTAAACAAGAACAAAAATATAAAAAAATAAAAATACCCAAGCCGACAGAACCAACACCAACAACACGATGTTCTCTTCCTGAAACCCAAAAATCAAATGAGTTTCGAAATGAAAACCTATCATGAACATAACGGAAACATCTGGATAGGTTCAAAAGGTAAACCGGTTATAAACATACCTGAAGAATCCATCGTCAGCACATCATAAATAGAGAAAGTAAAAGAAAATAAAAAATTATGAAAACTCAATGCCCAAATCAGTCTTTAAATTAATAAATTCTTTTGTTTTATACTGTAAAGCGTTTTCATAAATTCTCTCCTTTTCTCATTACTTTTACTATTCAAAATTACAACATTGTCCCAATCAAAATACTGTTCAACGTCAATAAATGCCTTTGTATGACTGGCGAGAACACTCTTATAACAGCGTCCCAAAAGAGCATCACTTTTATGTTCCTTTATCATAGTGTTAAAAAGGTGCCATTCTGTCCACGTAAGTAATCTTACAAATCTTGCAAGTGATATTGTAGACAGCACCACCCTTCTCAAAATTATTCAAAGGATCGTTGCAAAAATTTTTTATTGAATGTATTTTACATGGTATACGGAAAATAGTATGTATCTTTAACTTTTTCAACATAAATTCAATAATTTTCAAAATTTGACCAAAAAATGGAAGAACAAATGTATAAAGGAACTATACGCTGTCAATTCCCTTTGATTATCTGCAGGAAATACACTGATTCGTCTGCTCTTGTTATGTTGAATTCTAATTCTAATTTTTTTTCTCAATTAACTTTTGTGGCTAATGATTTAGAAAAAGGATATTCCTAACAATATTCAAATTTTCTTTGTGAAATGTAACATGTAACAAATCCCGATCTCTGTCAACTAAGTTCTTAATTACTGCAACTTTGTTTTGAGAAGGATGATCAGAAAATAAATTTAAAATTCTACCTGAATATGTACTTTTCCTGTACCAATTGATAATAATAATAATAATACCATCCTGACTTTTAATTACATCTATGCCCAAAAAACTGATCTTATTATTTCTTTCCATTTCATGGGTGAATTGAAAATTTGGATAATAACTGTTAAAAGCATTCTCAGAGGAATACATAAAAAGGTATCATCGACATACCGAAAATAAAAAGGCATAGTAAAATCTAAATTCTTAAAAGCAAAAACCTCCAAATCTTCCATAAGAATTTCTGATAAAATCGGAGAAATGACTGAACCAATAGGAGTACCAAACTTTTGCCTATAAAAAGATCCATTCAATTTAAAAAAAGTTGAGTTCATATAAAACCTATCCCTTTGATGAACTCCTTTCAACATAATCAAATACGTGTTTTAATATTATGCCATCTATTTAAAATTGCCTATTCAACTAAATCAAGGGATATACTCGGAACCATTGCAATAACATCCAAATAAATCATCACATGTTCATCCGGAACTTTTTTTGAATAATAATTTTGTGAAATTCCAAGCTATTTTTTACATTATATTTAGAAGTTGTGATAGATTCTTTGAGAATCAATTAAAAATTTTGTTCCCAAAATTTAGTTAGAGTATCAATAGTTGAAATAGCCATTCTCAAAGGATAGCCATCTTTGTGAACCTTTCTCAAACCACAACATCTGGCAAGAACTGTGTCTTAACTATTATTTTGTATATACTTAATTCGACATCTTTGAGATATTCTGAGTATATCTCTAACTGCTTCAGGAATTTCAATATCTGTAAAATTTAGAAACCATTGATCCTTATCTCCTTCTTCAAAGAGTAAGAGTTTAAAATTGTTTAAAGCATTATCAAATCTTCTATTGCAAAAATTTCTGTGAAAGGTAAAATCTCAAAATATGTTATCCAAAAAAAAAATTTTGTACTTAAAATATAATTTTTTTATTTTTTACATGCTCATCCTCATGAAAAGGTATTGATTCTATGTGAAAAATAACTTTCGCGGATTTCATCAGAAGTCGACGTTTTGAGACAGCTTGTATGTCATAGTTATCGTTTTTGTCGTTGTAGCATGTAAACACGGTAACATTTGAAGGAATGATTTGATAGGATTCCCCACTGGAATACTTTATATGTTCGACAGCTATTTATAGTACATCAAAATATGAACAATTTATCGGTAAAACATTTTTTGATCAAATGAAAAGTAATAAAGTTATAGCATTTTCGAAATCCAAAAAAACAAACGAAAATGAATATTTCAAGCCAAACAAAGCGTGATGTCGGAAAAGTCAAAAACAGAAAACCTTGCAACGATTTGGAAAAAAAATTATTTCTTGCAAAATTATGAATTTTTTAACAGGCATCGATTTTTTTCTACTTTTTTTACCCGCAGATTCTGAACTTTTAAATTAAAAATAACTAATTTCATAATTACAAATTTATTATGTATGAATTTTAATGTTTCGCATCTGTTAACAGTCTCGTTTCTGTGTCCCAAAAAGTTCATCTTGTAACAAACGTACACCGAATTGAAATCACACTGCTAAGATCATAAAAGTAACAAATAATCTGATGTCTCACTTCAATTTTCAGACGCAGCCAGACACCGTTGTCTTGAAGACGAACTCAAGACATCACCAAGTCGAACTGAATTCGAAGCATTTTTAATTTTTGTATATCTTTTCTTAACATGGGAAACTTTTCTGCTCAACTTCCCTTGGCTTTTCTTAGTTTCAAAATATTTATATATTTGAATCTTTGATGGTCGTAAAGCTGCACTATTAAAAATTTGAAGAGTAAATGGCTAGCGGAGTCGAGAGTACCATTTTTTCGGAGTATAAAATCGACTCAGTATCGAATATATTCAACTCCGCATATTTTACTTTAGAGTAAAATAGAATTAAACAAAGGTTCTGTAGTGCAGTCAGACTGAATATAATTAATTCGCACCGCACTTAAACAATGTCTTGATCCGTGCTCAGTCCAAAGTTAAATAATTGCAGCGGGAGTTAAAATCAACTGCGGAGCATACCTCATAAAAGTCCCACCGTTTTGAGTAAACGGCAAGCAGGGCAGCAGAAGACGAGTCAAAATGTAACTCTTGGAAAAGAACCTGTCCGGAGACATTTCAATCAACTTCGTTCTGACCCTATAGTTGTCCCACTACACCATCAGGAGTTGATTTTAAGAAGTAAATATCTATAAAATAAAACACTGAAGGGTGTACTTACTATTTAGAAATAGACCCAAGTACTGTGAATAAATATGGTAAAACTATTCATTATTGATCTGTGTAAGCCTGCATTTCTTAAAGTAATTACCTTAAGCAACCTTAATTAAAAAAGAAAATTAAACAAGAAAATTAAAAAAATGATAATTTATGATTTTCTAGTATAAAAAAAGTATTGTCCAATTAAAGTTGCATAACTCATCAACTGATTTAAGAAATTCAGGTTTACATACCTGCGTCAGTATGAATTCCTTGTATCCCAATTCTTATTCATAAATCATTTTCGCCAACTTTGTCTGGTTGCCATAGCTTGTGTTGACTTGTGGCCATGATGTGGTGAACACCTCCTGTTTTCAAGTTTCCTACGAACGCATCACAGTGCAGCCAAAAGCACTTTTCGTGGAGAAAAGTCTGTCTACAACCCAATTTTGAATGGATTTTGACGTTCTTCTTTAAATGGCCGTAAGGCTTTCGGGTTTGTCGTGTCGGTGCGAGAATTTCAATTTGGCTAAACCAAAATTTTTATTTAACAACAAAATAAACAATATTTCTATCATAAATTTCCAGATGTACCTATTATTGTAAGTTCTGCTAATTAACTAAAGAAGAGCCTCAGTCAATGCAATTACTAACTAGGAATAGTTTTCAGTAGTTTAGAGTAAAAAAATAATAATTTTATAAAGTTGTAAACAAATTAATGAACAAAAGCCACTTTTTGTGATTCGCAACGATAAGTTCTTTGAAAGTCACAGTTTTTATATAAAATTTGAGAGGAATCGATGGCTAATTATGACTAGTTAAAAATATATGCTGCTTGGCAGCATTATTTAAACAATTTTTTAAAATAAATACACAGGTTTCGTATGCCACATTGAATAGGCTCCATTTTATTTGAAGAACCGACCAGAAATGTCTATCCAATGACTCTTTGATGTTATTTTTTTTAAATTAACAATAACTGTATATTATTTTAACCTTATATAAAAACAAATTCACATTAAAAAAATTATGCCACAAATAGGACCAATTTGTTCGGAAACCACTAAATATGTATCGTTTGTGACTACTAGGTGTAATTTTGTTAAAGTTGATGACAAATATTAATTTTTCACACAATTTTTTATAAATAAATGCAAATGTTGACCATTTTATGCACGGTCCATTATGTGCGGTAATGAAACATTAGGATCAAAAGTAGTTCAACTTTTCAGGAACACACATGCTATTTTATGAAATAAATTATTCGCATCACCGGTTGATGTTAAAATAAGATTCCGAATAAATACATAATTTGACAAAACTATAACTAAAAATCCATTACACCTTTGATTAATACATGAAATGTCCTTGGTTTTTTTTAGCTGAGTCCGAAAAAAAATTATCATTGAAACATGATCAAACTGTGAATTTGTTTATAAATATTGTTTAAACAATCAACACATTTTGCGAATTAGAAAAATGTGACAAGAAGAAATAAATATCAAAACATTTACTGTTGATTCCAGAGAGAAAATTAATACTTTTCATAGAAAAACGGTCAAACTGTGTATTTCTAAATAAACATTATTTAAACAATGAACAAATCTTGTTAATTGGACAAACAAGGCAACAAGGAATCATTGGTAAGACATTTCTAGCATATTTCACGAAAAAATAAGCCTATTCCTGACAAAGTGACCAAATTTTACATTTGTTTACGAAAATTGTTCAAATGATTAACTTTTCTTATCCGTTGGCAAAGTATTATAGCAAAGAGTCATTGAAAATAATTTGTAATTGACTTCGCAAAGAAAATGGAGCCTATTATTGGAAGAATGGTCAAAATGTGCATTTATTTATAAAAAATTCTTTGAAAAATTAATATTTTTTATCCATTTCAATGAAATGACACCTAGGAGTCACGAACGCTGTATTTTTAGTGGGATTTGCAAAAAAATTAGCCATATTCGTGAAAGAATTTTAAAAAATGTGAATTTGTTTATAACTATTATTAAAATTATTACCAGTTATTCTTAATTTGGAAAAAGGACAGCGACGAGTCATTGGCAAGACATTTTTGGTCGATTATGCAAAAAAAATGGAGCCTATTTATTATGACATACGAAAACTGTGTATTTGTTTATGAAAATTGTTTACGCAATGCTTCCAATCACAATATATTTTTTAATAATCATAATAAGGCATACATTTATCTCATGTTCTATATAAAAACTGTAAATTTCAAACAACTTATCATTGAGAATCACAAAAAAATGGCTTTTGTTCATTAATTTGTTTAAGACATTATGAAATATTTTTTTTTCTCTGACAAACTGAAAACTATTGCTAGATAGTAATTACGCTAACTGAGACTCTTCATTATTCAATTCGTAGATATTACAAAAAAAGATACATCTGAAAAATTAGGTTTAGCTAAATCAAAATTCTCGCACCGACTCGATATACCCAAAAGCCCTGCGGTCATTAGAAAAAAGTGTCAAAATCCATAGAAAATTGGGTTTTAGTTAGACTGTTGTCCACAAAACGTGCTTTTCGGTGTACTGTGTGCAGCTCCGATCATAAACATAAAGAAGTCCCGCCACGACTCTTTAAAGGTGTTCACACAAGAAAAGACGTGACCAGTATGCTGAAAACGGATTACGCACGAGCCAGAGTCATAAGTTTGCGACGTTGTCATTTTTGTTTATTATATTATTATTAATATTTATTGATTAAAATTAGTTTATAAGCAAAATACACATAAATAACTTGCGAAGCTTTCATAGATATTCGAAATATTACAAGAATATAACTTTATAGAATATCTTTCAATACCGGCTTCTTACAATAATAAATACTACACCCTATGCGTAAACACACCAATATTGGAAACGTCGCAAACTTCTCCTTGTCGAGCGCCGGTCAGATAGGTGAACGGTACGTAGCCAGCTGGCACCGCAGCAGCGCGACAAATCGCAAGCGACTGGTTGGCGCTCTGTGTGTGTGCATGGAGGGCTCGTGCGTGAGCCGTTTCCAGAATTTTGCACACGTATTTTCTTGTGCGAACACCTTAACTCGGGATTGAGCATGGGTTAAGATTTTGTTTGTTTTCGACTTCGCTAGCCATTTACTCCTCAAATTTTTAACAACGTACGAAGAATTCATATAGACGCCGGTATGTAGACCTAAATTTCATAAATTAATTGATGAGTTACGCAAATTTGATTGGAAAATCATAAACATTTTTATACCAGAAAATCTTGAATGTCAATCATTCGATTTCCTTTTATACTCGAGTCTATTAAATCTCCCAAGTGCGAAGTCACATACGGCCCAACAATGGCCCATATTCGGCAAAATATTGCCGAAGCTGGGCTGCCATTATAGCGGTTATAGGTTTGGCTGCCATTGTCGGCCCAACACTGGGTACCAGTATTGGACCAAACCTAGCTGCCATCGTCGCGCCATTGCCGGATTGATAACTATGGCCTTGACTTGGCAGCCAGGGCTTGGCTGCCATTGTCGGCCAAACACTGACTACGGTCTAAGGATACGACAAAAAAGATATTTAAAAAATAAATATTAATTGATTGCGAGAACTTTGAATATAAATACACGAAATGTTAACAGGAATATCAATACAATAATTTTTAAATACATAATTTAAATCGATTACAATTTTTCTTCGCGTAATATTTCATTTTTTTCCGTTGTAGCCTGCTTTACAACTTTTTGAAATGACAGGAAATCTAATTTTTCATAAACATTAAAAGTTTTTAATGACAGAACTTAACAAATTTCATCGTGAACTTAGACAATTTTTCAATATTTTTTTTAACATGCGTGTAAGATTTGTTTATAGGTGCTAAAACAGCGACTTGGCGAAACAAAGTGCCGATTATGGGTTAAGCATCGGTGGAGAATTTGCAAACATAAATAGCCAATATAATCTGCCAGCACTGGCTCAACATCGGGCCGATTCAAATAAAACATGGTTTGCCGTGATAAAAGTGACACTTGGCCCAGTAATGTGCCGTCACTGGGCCAGACTTTGGATGATCATCGTGAAACATGGTTCCCCGTACTAAAAGTGATACTTGGCGCAATAAAGTGCCGATACTGGGCCAAGCATCAGTGGAGGATCGGCAAATATAAAAAGCCAATATAGCCTGCCAGTACTGGCTCAAAATTGGGCGGATTTAAATAAAACATGGTTTGCCATGATAAAAGTGACACTTGGCCCAGTAATGTGCCGTCACTGGGCCAGACTTTGGATGATCATCGTGAAACATGGTTCCCCGTACTAAAAGTGATACTTGGCGCAATAAAGTGCCGATACTGGGCCAAGCATCAGTGGAGGATCGGCAAATATAAAAAGCCAATATAGCCTGCCAGTACTGGCTCAAAATTGGGCCGATTTAAATAAAACATGGTTTGCCATGATAAAAGTGACACTTGGCCCAGTAATGTGCGGTCACTGGGCTAGACTTTGGCTGATCCTCGGGAAACATGGTTCCCCGTACTAAAAGTGATACTTGGCGCAATAAAGTGCCGATACTGGGCCAAGCATCGGTGGAGGATCGGCGAATATAAATAGCCAATATAGGCTGCCAGCACTGGCTCAACACTGGGCCGATTAAAATGCCGATATTGGCCCAATAACTTTAGCCGACCTTTGGCTGCCAAAATTGGACCAACACTGGGCCGTGTATTCAGCTCCGGCAATTCGCACTTGGGCTATGTTGAGTTCATTTCTAAATAGTGAATACTCCCTTTAGCGTTCCTTTTTAGCTACACACTGAAAAAAAAGGATTACTTGTACCAAGTGAATTTTACTTGGCTGAAGTAAGTGAAAGTCCTGTATATTTTCAAAGAAATATTTATTTGAGACATATAAATACGCCTGTTGGTCTAAGGGAAATGTTTCTGTGAGTCAAAGAAATATTAATTGAAGAAAAAAAATACATCTTACATCAAATGAATGACTCATTGTTCCAAATGAATGTGCCATGAATTGGTATGAATATTTCTTTGAGATGGGGAAATATGAATTAAAGGAAAGAAATATATTTTAAGGCCAACTGAATATTTTATAGGCTCAAAAAACTATTTCCACACAGCAAATTTCTGAATATTTGAAGCACAAAAATATATCTCTGATTCAAAAAAATATTTCTTTGGTCTAGATCATGCGCGAGTGCAATAAAGTAGTTAGTACTTTAATTGTTGTACATATTTTCCTAATTAAGCAACTCGATTATTTCAGCATAAATTATAACTACCATTGTTGTTAATATACACATTTAATCTAAACAAATCGCAGAATTTAAAATCTTGATGAACCTGAAATAGAAAAATTCGATGAAAAATTCACCCTCAGCAGGAATTGAACTTGAGTCCATTGAGTGTAAAGTTCACAGCATTAACCACGGCACTACCGCAACATGGAAATTGTCAGACGGAAAACCGTATTTAAACCTCAACATAAATACCAAAGAAATATTTCGTCAAATCAATAACATGGATATTTAATTTGAGAATATATTTCATGAATCTAAAGAAGTATTCAATTGAAGCAAATGACGCCAAATTATTAAATTTTTGATTAAAAAAAAAGATTACTTTGCTGGAATAAACGTTTATATGTTATGAATAATTTAATTCTAGTAATTAAATAAAATATTTTATTTCACTGAAGAAATGAAAATTTATTTAAATGCAATACTTCTTTATCTAAGTAAATGTTCAATTGCTATGAATGCATGAACCTTTTGTGGCAAAAAAATATATATTGTAATTCAATTAATATTATTTTGAATTAAATGATCATTTATTTTATTTAAATAAACCTAAATTCTTGAATCAAGTATGGAAAAATGATTGGTTCAAATGTGTCCCTAATCAGTTAAAAGAATTGAACTCTTTGAATCAAATATATATTTCTTTGAACGACTAATCACATTTCAAAGAATCTAGACCTTTTGAATTAAAGAAATCATTTTCATCAATGTAAGAAATATGTATTTTTCCAAGAAAATACAGCCAAAGAATTCATTTTTTTAGATCAGCAGAAGATATATTCCTGGTTTAAATAAAAATTACTTCTGTTAAAGAATATTTCCTGGATGCTAAGAAATAGGATTCAAGTATATGCATCTTTTGTGCTAAAAATTATTTTTTTTTAGTGTATAACTTCTTAAAATCCGATCCTGATGGTTTCATGAGAAAGCTACATGGTCAGAACGGTGTTCATTAAAATAACTCTGGACAGTGCCACAGAAAAAAAGTGTGAATGAAACACCAATTACAGTGCACGATATACATGCAACAAAAATTACCCTTGCAGTGTGAATGCTACACAGCCTTGTAGGGTACCGAGTCTTAATCATTTGGTATAAGAAGTGCCAGTCACCAGTAACGTGTTTTGAGATTTCCTTATTTCGTTAACTTATAAATTTTAAATATTAAAACTGAATCTTTTTCACTGATTCAAGCTGACCCGAGTCCCGAGTTAAACTCTGCAGTAAACTAATAAAACTGACTTTTCCTATCCCACCTAGCCGGTATTTCGTACCCCACGCACTCTGAATGTCGTACCCCAAGTTCTAGAGATATCTGAATCACTACCAAAGTACAGTAAACACCGCTAAATTTTTACCTGCAACAAAATATGCCACCAAGTTTTTACTGTGAGAAGTTCTTCTGCAAGAGTTACATTTTAACTCGTCTTCTTCTACACCGCGTGTGGCTTACTTAACACAGTAGGGCTCTTATAGGGTATACTTCGGTGTAAATTTTAGCTCTACTTTTCTAACAGTGTGGCTTTACAGCTACTAAATAAAAAAGTTTGATAGAAAAGTGTCCTGTTATTGCAGACATGCAATTTTTTAACTTTTGCTACCAAAAGCTGTTGTTTCAAGTAGTTAGAAACATAATGTTCGAAAATAAAGAAGAATACAATTTTAAACATACGGATGATAAAAGCATTTGTAGAAGACTGACCGTGAAATTACTCTTCGGAACGCAGAAGTGAAATTTTTAATAGAACCAAAGAAATGGCCTAATTTGATTTTCGATTATGAGAAGCCTTAAAAAGGCAAAAAAAATATGTGAACATTTTCGACTTTCAGAAGACAAGAAAATTTATGACCTAAATAAAGAAGACATTCTGTAAGTTTCATGTTAGCTAATTAATCATTTTCGTGGAAACGAGTTTTTTTTGCGGAAAATTGAATTTTTGAATTGTTCTCGTGCATGGTGCAAGATATCAGAAGAGATTTTCTTTTGTGTAGAACTCTTTTAAATAAGCAAAGAATTATGAAGCCGACATGAAATCTACAGGATGTTTTTCTTGAAGGACTGACGCAAACTGTGTTATGTGTGTTTGAAGTGAAGATGGAAGAGGTGTGAAATAATACACCTGGGATTTTTTAATTCTTCCAATGTACTCATCCTCTTCCTACTTTCTGTTTTATCCCTCTATCTAATCATTATAAAACTCTACACCTGGGAAAAATTGATTCTACCAACTGGTGAAGATTTTTTCTGGTTCGCAGCCCGACGATACAACATGAACCGGACCGAAAATCTGAGAACCCGAACAGGTCCAAAAGTTTTCTTAAAATTTGTACGGTACTTAAGCGGTAATTAATCGTAAATTACCATAAATTACCGAAAATTTTCGGAAAGTATTTGTGAACTTCGAAATAAAATTTTCCAGTCAGTTCGGATTTTATAGCTTTTGAGTCAGGTAGCGAACCCGAACCCCTACCGGCATTAAGCCGACATAAATTCAATTTGTACATCACTGTTATTGAAATAGCAATTTGAAGAACAAAAAAATTTTAATTTATGGTGATTTAAAAAATACAGTTTCTACATGTTTATACAAATCGACGCCATTTGAACAATTTTGTACTTTTTCTCATTTTTAGAGAGTGAAACCTGTTAAACCTGGAAATGCACTGAAGTTTTGAAAAAGAGCCTGGCCAATTTTATGTACATTTCTTTTTGAAGTTTTGATAATTTTCATAGTACTTCGCTTCTGATTTTGAAGAAAATAATATAATCAAACGGAGTAATTTCGGATATATGGGGGTAATTCGGACATTCGTGAGTTGATACAGTTTAACTTACTTAAGGTGAGTGTTTTCACCTAAATCTAGAACAAGTTAAGTCTTGAACTGTTTCCAGATTTTTGGAAAAGTCTTGAGTAATTTATCCTATCAATTAAGAGAATTTAGGAGTGTTCAATTTTGTAAATGTACCAACTTTCTAAAAATATAATGCAAAAAGACGTAAAATTTCAATGTTTTAGAATAATTGGAATAATTTTAGACACAATCAATGTATTTCGTAGTTGATTGGCTTATTTTGATGGTAACTTTCTATAGCATTATAATCAATTATTGGCATATTTTCAGAGCTTTTTTCATCGATTCTACCCCAGGGTTGAATGTGGTATGAAAAGTCGCGAAATTTCCATTATGATAGTCCTCTACACATAGATTAAAATAATTCAAAACAATAAGAAAATTCTACAAATACTTCAACTACTTAGTAAAATATTGTGAGGAGTGATCTCTAAAGTGATTTCAAGAACACCGAAAAATTTTGATTATTTCTAGATTTATTCCGATTTTTGGAAAGCATTTTACTTTAACGTTTTTTCAATATCTTTTTATAAAATTGACAATTTGCCTTCTACTTAAGATTATAAGAAGCTTATTTTTAATAACTTTAGCTATTATGAAGAAAAACTTCCATATTAGTATCATAAGAATTAAGACACCCTGGCAACAAATTAAGAAAACAGGCGTGTAGATAATTATCGCCGGGTATGCACAAGAATTTTTTCTGGAAATGTCCTTGAATTTTTAAATCTATCTTCTGTAATAATCCTAAAATATTTCACCACCGAAAGATTCCAATAATTGTATTAGTATACCTACTCTAATGGTTTGAAATAGACTTGATCAGTTCATTTGACAAAAGAGATTAGGAAGACATTGGACGGAGGGAAGTTTTGCTAGCACCTACGTTTTGAATTCCATCATTTGATGTTGTGATACACTGGAGCAAAGGAAACCTGACTAAACGAATATATTGACTGTAGACCATATACTGTGAACTGTAAAGGGAATACTGTATAGTCTAACAACAATCGACATTGCTCTCAATGTAAATAGGCTTTCCGTTTAAGCAATGCCTTCTAGAATATAAACAAAAGGGCTGGGAATTGAGACTTGAAGGTCTTAAAGTATGAAAACAGAAAGGTACTTGTCCTGAGGCACTTGAAAGTTGAAAGCGTTGCCGAGAGGCACGAAACGTGTGACAGGTCGTTTTTGTCGGATCGATTTATGAGGCAGATATCATTGCAGCAAGTAATAGCTGCCTTGTCATTTCCCCAAAGGTTCCGCCTTCATAATGATTAACGCCTTTCTTAACCTTGCCTTTTATTCCCCATTTTATTTATTTTTTTAAACATTTTCTTGCTAATTCTCATGGTCACATTGTTTTTGGAAAAATAAATATATTTTTTAAATTATATTTGAAATGTTCTGAAGAATAATAGACCTTTTCTTTGTATAAGTGCCTGAAATGTGAGCCAGGACTTCTTTATTGATTATTGGTCTTTACTGCTAAGAGGTAGGAAGCAGACTGACTTTCTACGCAAGGGATGCGTTAAACAAACTTGTAACGCTAAGGTCCATGCCTAGACGAACAAGTAGGTAGAATAGCCGATGCTGTTACAATAGAATAGCCGATGCTATTACAATCCCCTTTTTAGATCGGGTTTAGTCCCTAGACCTTTCTGATAGGTCTTATTTTAACAGCAGTAGTTTTTATTCTACAATCCATATTCCAATCATCTAATATGGGTGCAAATGTGTAATGTACCGTTGGAAATGCGATCACTTTAGTTTTGACACAGAAGAAACAAATTTTTCTCAGTGTACATTTAGAAAGTATCGCTAGCACGTTGCATTTGTAGCCTACGAACGATATGACTATCGGAATAGCCAGGTAGCCTAGGTAGTGTACCCAGTTAATCGCATGTTCACTCCAGGTACGTGTTCTTCTATCGCTACTGATTTTATCTATTGCGTTCTCGATGCCATTGATCGATTGCTTTAGATTGTTCAATTTAAAGGACCTAATTTCCTGAGTTAGCGGCATTAACTTATCTTTTATAGAATCTAGTTGATCATCAGTATATGGTAGCGATAGTTTCTTTCTATAGATAAGTTCTTTGACAAGAGCATTCATTGAACTTAATTTCAATACAATACTTAATCCGTTCAGTATACATTTTTCTTTATATACAGTTTTCGTTGGACCCTGAATTTTAATTCTATCGTGCCCCGATTCACGCAGCACATCAACATCAATTAGCTCATGAGGATTAAAATATATCCTTTCGTAAGTTGTATAAAAGCAATATTCATGATTTTAAAGGGGGAATATTTACATTGGTCACTGATACTTTTCATATTCGTTCTTAATATGCTATTTTCACAACCATGCGTTTCTGGCATCAAGTAAGTGGGTTGCATTTGTTTGCACGTTTTAATTTCGTCCTAGTGTTTACAATTATCTCAAGATATTTTGGCAGTCGGTACGTGTGTTGTGTGTTCTTATCGCATTAGTGGGTATTCGTAGTCTGGAATTATTGCCAAGAAGACCGAACGGATTTGTTTAGGATGTTTTCATTTCACTTTTATGATTCCCAGTGTTAGAAGTTAAGTGTGAATTATTCCGCTTTTCCCGTCTTTTATTGCTTCTAGTAATAAGTTGATATCTTCACTCAACTCCTCGACTATCATCATTTAGACCGTCATTTGATTTTAAATCGCGATACTTTGGGTGTTTCGGTTTGTTCCGTTCGCCAGTTGGTTTAGGCGGTTAACTGTTCCCTGGCTATGCAATTACAGAGTCTTAAAATCATTAGACGCGGAGTTTAACAAGAGTTTAATCATTCTAGTTTGATTCGATATGCTTTTTGACAATATTTAATTATTGTTAAACAATTCATCAAGTTCCTCATTAATGTAGGTCATATCCTATGAACTAAGAGTTCCAAAAAGCTAATAGCTGGTCCAGCAGATTTTTCTCAGTATTTAAACGCTCTATACACGAATTGTTTTATTTTTATATTATCTGTACTTGCTACAAGTATGAGGTTCCAAGTTTCGTGGTACAGATTAGCTTGTCTTACTTCTTCTGAATAGATAATTACTCCTTCCAGGTCAGTTGTAGTGACTTCCACTTCGACTGCACATAATAATAACAAGAAGAATAGTGCCAAATTCATCTGCAAAATTATTAGTAATAAGGAATGAGTTGATTGGCGTGTATCCTAGTTCGCTAGTCGTTAGAAAGCACAGTATAGTTGTTTTTTTGTTTCTCTACAATTGCTGCTGCTCTTTTTCATGAAGGAGAGAGTTTGTTATCTTGGTAATTGTTAATAAGTTTTACAAGATCTCCGGGTTCATAGATTCCCTGTCGTATGGCAATTCTCGAGTCTTGCAGTTTCGTGTACTTTAGTTTCTGTGTTCCTATTTTCTCCTTAGCCTTCTCGAGGTAGAGTTCATGTCATACGCTTCCATAGATCAAGTAGTTCTTTATACTTTACATTAGGTGTTGTGCTTCGCATTGAGGGCAAATTGGCCTCTCTTCCAAGAGTCAGTTGGAAGGGTGAGTATCCTGTACCGTCATGCTTTGTAGTGTTGTATGTCATGTAGATTATTCTCAAGTTTTGATCCCATTCAGTGATATGGCTCTCGATGCTTGTTTTTAATAAATGCTGAATCGTCGAGTAGGCTCTCTCGAGGGTTCCTTTGCTTTATGGGTGATAGGCTGTAGTTTTAATATGTTAAATTTTAAATAGGTTTTCAAAGTACTGTACCAGTTCGGATATGAAATTTTATCCTTGGTCTATTAGGATATTCCTAGGTGCGCCGAATAGGTATATGTAATGATCAAATAACCCTTCTATAATGATTTTCGATTCCGTGTTCTTAAGAGGTATTGAAATCAAATATTTCGTGAGCATATCTTGTATGCTGAGGATGTATTTAGGCCCTGGTAGTTTCAAGGGTAATGGACCCAATATATCCATTGTTACCGTCTATTACAATTGGCATACTGGACATCGCTTAATGGAATGAATAATTTCTTATTCCATATTTTTCAATTCTCCAAGGGTTCTAACTCGTTCGATAGTTTTGTTTTCCCCAAAGTGTTGACACGTAATTGATCTGTGTGATTCTCTTATGATTTCTCCCTTTTGCTCTTGAATAAGTTCTTCACGTGGCATGAAACACGTGTGAAACTGCTGATCTTCATATTTGTGGCTCAAGAAGTTGAAGTAGTCCCTTATTTTCAGTTTTTCTAAAGGTGTGATCAATGAGTCAATAAAATGCTAGCGCGAAATAGTTATCTTGGAGGCCATGGCATCTTTATTTATCTTATCTAACACTTTCCGCCACTCGGTCTCATTAAACTGAGGTAACTTATACAGAGATGTTTCTTGACTTCCTTTCCGTTCTTTGGATATGGTCCCCCAGAGCTTTTCACCTGCCTCTTACATCCGTCAAACCTTCGTCATCTGATATGAGTGGATCTGCATCCATGCGACTTCTTCTGGCGTATTTTTTGTAGAAAATCTTCTTCTTAATTTAGAAATAATCTATATAGACAATCTGCGGCTTTATGTTCCTTTCCTTTCACGTGTTCGACAGTTTATCGATATTCCTCCAAACGTAGTCTCCATCTTAACAATCGAGAAGAGGAATCTTTCACGTTGTGTAGCCATATTGCGGTTGTACTGCAGCGAGAGCCAATGATCAGAAATTCATAAAAATTAATATACATGTAGTTTATGGTGCCTTAAGCCACCTAATCAAATTGTAAAAAAGTCATTTCGCTGGGTATGGATTTTTATCCCTTTCCCTCCGCAAAAATTATTCTTAGTAATAGGATTGACGTAAGAATCAAGTATATTGTGAAATATGATTTTGAAATGTAGTAGGCGAAGTTTCATAATGCTTATGTCGGCAGGAGAAAAGTTTTACGGGACTAAATGAACAAATTCACGAAATTGGGCACTTGTACTTGAAAATCATGGCAATGCTCATGGCTCCCTCGCTCTCTGCTCTACCGATACAAGCAGCGAGTCTGAGTGAGAACGAAGCAATAAGCATAAGAGCAAAAGAGACAGTGAAAACAACGTTGCCAAAAATTGTGCGTATAATTGTCGAAATTTTTGAAAATGATATTAAACAATTTTATTCGTTTATATGGTTCGAGAATAGGCTTTATGAATTTAGAACGCAATATCTTTATAAAATAATAAAAAACTCGCTTGAAATAAGAATTAAAAGCAGTCTAATTTTGATCGCGTGCAGTTGGCAGCGGAATTGAAATGCAAAGCTAAAGGATAGGTCACAGTCGTACCACAATGAAAACACTAAATCTCGCTGCAGTACAACCTTAATGCCTGATGCTCCGTTTGAACTGTAAACTTTCTTCTAAGAAGATACTTTATTAACCTTTTGCATGCAGAAACTGTTGATAATAGTTCCTTTTCCATTGTATTATAATTGACCTCGTCTTTGCTTAAAGTCCTTGATAAGTAACAACCCGGGCGACCGTTTCAGGATAATACTGCACCTAATCCGTCATTACATGCGTCTGTTGTTAATGTGAATTTCTCCTTATAGTTTGGAAATCTCAAAACCGGTGCTAAGCATAATAGTTCTTTTATTTGTTCAAAAGATTCTTGACAATTTGTCGAGCAGTGAAAAGGTGTCTCCTTCTGTGTAGGATTTGTAAAAGGCTTACCAATTTGAGAGAAATTTTTTATAAATTTTCTCTTATACCCCGCGAGCCCGAAAAAGGTCTGAACTTAAATACTCGCACTTGTCAGGCTGAAGTTTTAATCCCGTTTCTCTCAGTCTGTCCAATAGGCTTACTAGGTTCTTGTTGTGTTCTTTTAAAGTTAAGCCGAATACGACAATGTCGTCGAGGTAAACAAAACATTTTTTTCTTACCAATCCTCTTAAAGCGTTGTCCATTATCCTTTGGAAAGCAGCAGTAGCATTTTTGAGTCTAAAGGGCATTCTATCAAATTTAAAATGTCCTTCTGGCGTTGAAAAAGCCGTATACTTTTTACGGTCTCACTCATTGTGATTTAATGAAACCCAGAGTTGAGGTCGAAGGCTGAAAAGAATTGTGCATTGCCTAATTGGTCCAAAATGTCTGCAATGAAGGGCAGTGGATAAGCATCTTGTTCTGTACCTTCGTTCACCCTGCGAAAATCAATTACTATTTTCCATTCATTCTTACCAGATGCGTGTTCCTTTTTAGGGACAACCCCAATCGGTGAATTGAAGGGTAATTTTGAGTCTCTTATGACACCTTTTTTCTTTAACTAATGCATTTGAGTTTTTATTACTCTTTATGGCATTCAGAAGGATAAAACGACTTTAAATTTATTATTTTTGCGGTTCTCATGGTCCGTTGCACAACCTCGATTAATTTTAATTTATTTAGGATCAGCAATAGTGGATCCGTGGTTTCACTGTTTAAACCTTCCCTC
Organism: Belonocnema kinseyi; assembly: GCF_010883055.1. Lineage (NCBI taxonomy): Eukaryota > Metazoa > Arthropoda > Insecta > Hymenoptera > Cynipidae > Belonocnema > Belonocnema kinseyi. The sequence goes on from NC_046662.1 coordinate 93,741,041, forward strand.
AAATTTTCTGATGACATAGTGGGGGTGGTTTTAAAGGGATTGATCAATCGCGTGAACTGCTATCAGAATCCAAAGAATTGTCTGTTTGTGTGTGGTGTTGTATGCTGAAAGCTTCCCTATAGGCGTGGAATGCCTGTTTGTCCTGATTACTAGTATCGTGTGCGAGTCTCACTAATCAAGTTATTAATTGTACAATATTTGATGTATTTTAAACCCTTCACTTGCGGGATCGTGCTACAATAATACCTCAAAGTTAATTCTGAGTAGATTCTCGGGTTGTTGGAGGAGGTAGAGGACGTGGAGCTCCAACGTCGAACCTACTGATGCCAGCCTATTAATTGAAATATTTTCTCACCTAGGCTTATCGAAAACGCTGATGCAATTTAACCCCCGTTCGACGTATGCGAAAAGGACTTATCTACTGGAGAACTTTTTGAACAAGATTCGTTAGTATCTTAAAACAGAAATAATGCTTACTTTTTTCTGCTTTCGCCTCGTTCCGTGTCAGCCAGGTAGATAGCAGTTGTACTTCGACGACCGTAGACGTCCTGCTGCTTTCCGGTGGGACCGGGCTCGGCTCGATGATGCGTTTCTTTCAGAGGCTTATCGCTTGGTTCAGCGGGCTCTTTCTATGGGATGGGAAGACCGTCAGATGTTTTACCAAGGTTCATTCGTAAAATTTTGTTGCCTCTATATCTTGGGCAATTTTCAAAATTTTCAACAAAAAAAATGTACCGCGCATATGAGCGCATTTGAAAACAAATGAATCCATAGCCGCAACTTTATATTGCATACAACTATTGAAGGTTTAACACCTACGTTACACTGCCCCCTCCCAAATATATCTTTGTTAATTAGATAGCGCAACATTTGTTAGTGGTGACGCATTTGAGCGCATTTGAAGTTATGAAAATTAGCTATGATGAATTCGAAGAAATGTTATTAGTTTAGACAAATGACGCTACCCCCCCCCCCTCTTAAATTTTTATCGCTGATAAACTCGGTTATCAATGTGGTGCACATTTTTTCTTTACGGCACATATGCGCGCATTTGAAGATCTTCAAGGTTATTTGATTTAAACTTTGATTTATTAAATGAGCGGAGGAAGCATGACGCTAGCCCCCCTCCCCCCTAACTGACCACACTACTACAACACACATCCTTAGTCAGTAGCTGACCTTAGTACTACACATATCCTAACACAATTTAACTTAAACAATTACATTAAATTACAATACATTAAATATAATATACTCGCACGCGTTTAATGATATTAACGCTTTTAAAAATCGCAAACGCTGTGACGGGTTTCGAACCACCTAATCTAAGTTTAACGCGTTCGTATGCTAACGACTAAACCTCACGGCTAACTTAACACTTAGAATATCGAGATAAAAATCTCTGGTACAAAGATAAAGTAAGAGTAGGTCAGTGCCATCCAAAAATATCTTGTCCCCATTTCAACGAAATTTTTAATTTTAAGATTTTATTAATAAACGATCTCATAAATTTAGAGAAAGTAAATAAAAACATTGAATAACTTTTTTATGACCAATTTTGTTACGAGGGTAGTTCAATAAGTCCTTAGAATGACCAAAAGATGGCCCGCGAATCGCTCCAAATCATCTGTTTTCAGTCAGCACCACTCCCGACTAGATATATGGTGCATTCACAGTCCACATCTTCTGAGTTTACGTGTTTTTATAAC
>NC_046662.1:93742849-93754287 GCF_010883055.1 Belonocnema kinseyi
AAGACCGTAAAGTCAGCTGGTAAGGTTATGGCTACAGTTTTTTGGGATGCACGTGGAATTATACTTATTGACTACTTGGAAAAGGGTAAAACAATCACTGTTAAATATTATGCATCATTATTAGAGCAGCTGAAAGAAGAAATTAAAAAAAACGACCACATTTGGCGAGAAAAAAAATTCTCTTTCATCACGACAACGCCCGAATTCACACATGCTTCGTTTCAATGGCTAAAATTGAAGAACTAAAATTCGAATTGGTCGAACACCCACCGTATTCACCAGATTTAGCCCCCAGTGACTTTTTCTTATTTCCAAACTTGAAAAAATGGCTCGGTGGACAGAGATTTCCAGACAACGAAGACGTCATTGCCTCTGTAAGTGTTTATTTTGAGGAACTTCCGAAAACGCACTTTTCTGAAGGATTAAAAAAACTTGAAAAGCGATTGACCAAATGTATAGAGCTCCAAGGAAATTATGTTGAAAAATAAAAAAAAATTTACCCAAAAAAAATTTTTTTTATACTTCATTCTAAGGACTTATTGAACTACCCTCGTACCTTAAAACCCTACTTTATGTAATTTTCAATATTTTAAATTTGTGCCGATTCAAACACTAGAAAATTACAAATTAAATTTAAATAAAATCTATTGAATTAAATTAGGTTACAATTTAAGGAATAAAATAAAAAATGCAAACTAATCTACATTTTTGAATATTTTTTGAAGTCCTATAATATTAACAAAAACTTAAAAATGTTAAATATGTACGTGGGACTTGGATTTTCATTCAACCTCACTGTTTTGTGATTCCTCTTATAATAAAAGTTAAAATCTCCTAAATATGCCGGCTATCTATACTTTCTTTTGAGTGGATCGCTAATATTACACGAAAATAAATTCGATATTATTCATTTGATAAAAATGTACATTTATTTGCGTTATTTTATGATATACTGATATGAAAATAATACAATCCTTATATCGATTATTGCGTATCAGAATTTTTACTTCTGTATTGCAGATTTTACATAACTCTTTTGTAATACATATAGTTCTGTTTCGTGTTGAATCCTAAAATAATTGTAGACTTTATCTAAATGCAGTAATGTCCTTCATTTACCGAACTAATTGGGTAAGTTTTAATGAACAAATTTTCACCGTGTATGCCCAAGCGGATGGCCGTTTTGGATGGCATTTTTTCTCAGTGGGATTCTGCGGCGGTCGATTAACCCTTTTTTAAATTATATATGTTTAAATAAGAATACCGCATGTTGCATAAAATTTTTTTTTTTTTAATTTTCAACAATCATCCGGGGTGTACGGTGTACTTTGGGTCACTACTAATTTATCCAAATTTAACATCAGAATTAATTAATTAATTTAATACCTGGTCGACAAAATAACACCATTAATTTAAATTAACATATAACGTTTTCCTTATAAAATTATTGAAAATGGTTTAATTGTATATATCCACTCATTATAAAAAACTATATAAAAGTGCTTCATATAATATGAGTTATTCTTCCTTTCTTCAATTCTTTAGTCCTCATCTTTTAAACGTTTTATCTCATCTCTATCATATATTTTTGCCTTATTATATAGGGAATCTCCTAAAATGTTAGCACTCTTTTAAATAGATGTTTTAGGGTAAAATTATGTTCTTAAATTTTCCTGTTTTATTCATACAATATTTCTGTAAAACTAATACGTATATTCCTAAAGAATTGAACTGTAGAACAAAATAAAATTCTGGGCGAGAAAACTCTAATGAAACAAGGCATTTTGAACTTTTCTGAATTATTTGCATTTTTAATTCTGCTAAATATAATCAATAAGTGCAAACTTTTAAACATTAAAATGATAAAAATTCATTTTATTCGCGCAGATGTAAATTCGTAAAATTTAATTTACACCTTTGAGAAAATTTTTGTGACATCGAATGTTTTAATACGATTACGTTTAATCACTGTTGAATATGTTTATTGAACATTGTAGTTTTCCAGCCCTAAAATCTTTGAATCATAAGTCTCTGTATTAAAAATATAATACGCTTTCAAATTTATCCACGATAGATTACAGAAGATTCCGGACTAGTAACTTATTCCTTTGAATCCGAGTTTTTTTTAATTTCATCAGCACTTTGAAGCTCTGAATGTTTAGAATTTAATCCCCTTGAAAGTGAAGGGATTTACTATTTTTGAATTGAAAGGTTTTTTACATTTTCCTATTTCCAATCCAGGTGATTTTCAAGTTTGATAATTGTACGAGTAATCTAAAAGCTTTTATCGATGCTTCTATATTATGGACTCTCACGGTTCACATTAAATATATACGCTCTGAACTAATAACTTTCAAATTTTCTGCATGTTATCTCATTTAAAACCTATAAGGGCACAGAATAAGAGGGGTTCGGCTGAGGTTTTCTTGCAACTTTATAGGAGAGGCTGCTAAAAATGAATTTTTTGTTTATTAACATATTAAGAGATACTGAAAGAAAATTTTTCATCGGTTTCCGGAAAAAGAGTAACTAGTATATTGGCGATAAGTTCAAGCCTAAAGAAACTATTGATGCTTTACAATAAATTATTTAATTTAGGAGAAAATAATCAGCAGGACAGAAATTAAAATATACACCCATAAAGACAGGGTTAGAATATTTCCATGAGGTGAAAAATGTATCAAAAAACAAAGCCTAATCTTTACTGCAGTTTTAGAGTAAACTTTACTTGTAACTATTTTCTATGAAACCATTTTTTTTTAAATTATTACCATGTCATCTTTATATATCTTCTTTTATTTCGATGGAACGGAACAACAAAAGCAAAAATAATTCAACCTAATTTTTTCTATATTATCATTGTTTTTAATTTATTCCATTTTATCATGTTTTTATTAGAGTTAAGTTAAAAGTAGGAGGGTCCCTAACGACGGTTTTTTTCTCAATCTAGATTTGGCCCAAAAATTTGAAAAAATTCCTACAGTATCTACTAACAATAAGAAGTCAAATCAAAATGAAGAAAAATACATATATAGGTTTTTGGGGTCGCTGATTTCGAATACAAGGTCCGTTGACCTCCATAAGATTAGATTCATGGTCATTTGAAGGTCAAACTGCAAAAAATACGATAGAAAAATCCAGAAAAATACATACATAGGTTTTCGGGGTCGCTGATGTCGAATCCAAAGTCCGTTGACCACCATTACCTTAGATTTAAGGACATTTAAAGGTCAAACTGCAAAAAACCTGACGAAAAAATCCATATGTATATAGATCGGCTTTTTGCAGTTTGACCTTCAAATTTCCTTGAATCTAATGTGATGGAGGTCAACAGACCTTGAATTCAAAATTAGCGAGCCCAAAAACCTATGTATGTATTTTTCTTGATTTTTGTTATTGAGGTTTTTTCCAAAAACACTGCATACAAGCGGTGAAGTTTTCATTTTTGTAAAGGCTGCTTGGGGTGAATAGGGGGCATGAGGGTGGGCCATTTAATGTGGAATTGACTTCTTATTTTTAGTAGATACTATAGGAATTTTTTCGAATTTGTTGTTTCAAATCTAAATTGGGCCAAAAACCATCCTTAGAGACCCTCCTCCTTTAAGCTTGTCATTTTTCATTTTTAATCTTATATCTACATAGAAGTCGAATTTAGAACTAAGAATAATGTTAAGTGATAAAAGGATATCAAACAATGTTCTTGTTTCATTGTCTCACTTTCCAAGATGGAGCGACATTCTAACTTTAGACCCTGAAAAGAGTCATTTGATTTTGCAGTACCTGGTTACCTCTTTTTATGTATAAGTATTGCCAATCAGGCTGGGCTGGATTTCAATGGATTTCTCAAAGTCTCTCATTCTGTGCACGTATTTCACTTCAGACTTTTATTTTATTTTTTTTAGTCTCTTGAGGATTTCGTCGTTCGACCCGCAAGAAGACATTCACGTTGCCAACCGCATCAATCGATCATTCCTTGAACTTTTCTACTTCGTAAAATTTCTAAACTCTCATTGGACAGGATGTCATATTAGCTGAAAAGAAAAAGAGACAATCTAATTTTGCTAGAGAGGAATAAAATCGTGAGAGTTTCTGAAAGCTGTAGGTGAAAAGGGTCACATTCTGTAAAGTGGAAATAGAAGAACAAAATAAAAAATTGTCGATGGTGAAAACGTGTTTTTCAATTTCAGAAAGGAAATAAAAAGAAGAAAGAAATAATGTTAGAAGGTTTATATTTCTTAGCGCAATATTGTTGTGGTTTTCTATGATTTTAAAAATCAGAATTTTGTAACTGATGTCATTTCAAATGAAAAAAAATTTACTGGAAAATGTTAAAATTCAAACAAAAAACCATTATTTTTGATCATGTTCTTGCGATTGAATTTTTTCTGACCGTCTCTTCTTGCCAATTTTTAAGAATGATTGCATATTAATAAGTGACGACTTATTTTTCCGGGAAGACCTTCTCTACAACTCTACTGTTTCTAATGATAAAACTAACTGAATAATCCCTGATATAATTACTTATTTAAAAAATTTTGTTCAACAAAGTTGCTCTAACGATTTTAGCCATATAAAATGTTACTTTAAAAATTAGAAATAGTAAAGTTGTAGAGAATTTTTACCGGAAAAAATAAGCCACCATAAAAAATGTTGTTTACTTGAAACAGCCTCATTTATAAAATTTTGATTCTAAAACTTATTAAAAAACTATTTTTTTTCAGATATCTGACTTTTGACACGACGACTAATTTTAAATAATATTAAATTTAGTTTTCTGTCACAAATTATATTTAAACCCCTTAAACATATACTTTACGATCTGTTAAAAGTCGGCCTTTAAACTTCATTATAGGCAGGCATAGAAAATAAGCTTCCTGTGTAACGCAATATTTTTACATATTACATCACCTGAATCCTTGTACGATGTACAGAAACATTAAATTTTTGTTTAGGCTTTTATTTTATTTCCCTTTTAACAAGTACTATAATTATTTTTACTAAGTCATAAAATTCGTGACCGAAAAACAAAGCCGTGGTCAGAAAGGGGATGATGCGGGTTTGAACCGACTTTCGAAATTCTTGAAACATGTACATAATATATATTTACTCTCCTGTGAGCCGCTGAACCCCCCCCCCCCCCACTGAAACTTTTTCCCGCTGTCTATCCCATCCACTGAAAAAATGTTTTGGTTACGGTCTTGTCCAAGAACTTTAAGTACATATTTATAGTTTCTGGAAGGCCATGTCTAGGTTTACCGAAATTCTGTAAGCATACATTAAATATTGTAGTGAATAGCATTTGAATCTATTACAATCTGAAAAACTGTTTATGCATGTTGGCGTGGAAAATTTGAACAATTTGTTATAAATATCTTCTCTTAAAATAATGCTAGAAAGTTGCGTTTATCTTCTTCATTTTTCAGCTTTTCTTTGACTTCTTAGTCATGAACGAATAATAAGTGCACGTCATCGAGAACAATTTTTAAATAATTTATATTTTTTCGAAATGAAGTATTTTTTCTCTTATTTTGATGTTTAAAAAATATTAAACCTTAAATGGTACGGTGAGCCAGGAGAACTTTGATGGTACAGTAGGGCCATCACGTACCCTTACGGTTTTTTAAAGGTTTGACTTCTTATGGTATTAGTGCCCATTTACTCATCAATAAGAACAGCACTCCTAATACTGTAGGATGAGCTTATTATTATTTTTTGTATTATCAATAATATTCTATATATCTAGTATCTTTTTAGAAAAATATATTCTCAAAGAAAGAGATTCTTTTGAAAAGTATTCTCTCTGATGTTTATTTATTATTTAATTATAACTAAAATGACACTGAAAAGTTAAAAATTTGAAATAAAAGCCACTCTCTACAATTACTATTAGAAAAGATGGCATAAACAATAATAATTTTCTTAAACAATTGTTTCTCGTATCAGATTAACTATTACCGAACTTTTAATATTTCAAAAAAACCTAGAACTTTCTAGCATTATTTAGTCTGAATATATTAAATGTGATAATTCATTTTTTGAACAATTCCGTATTTAACTCATATAATTATTACTTGACTGAGTAACAAGTAGGCAAAAAGTTTAAAATTTCAGAAAAAACCACAACTACCTAGAATTAATACCAAAAAAAAATGAACAGTAATCATTTCTTTAAATAATAAGATTTATTACATTGAATTAATTATGATATCACTTTTAGTGAGAAGTGATCAAAAAAATGAAAATTTGAAAACAAAATACAATTTTTGAGCATTGACTAATTATAAAGGAACTTTCAACGAATTAGTTGAATTCTCAATGAAAAAGATGAATTTTCAAGGAAGTAGTTTTATATTTATAACAAAAAACACCAATTTTCAACAAAATACATAAATTTTCAAACCAATGATTCCATTTTTAACTAAAAAAGATCAAGGTTTAATAAAAAATATCAAATTTTAAACAAAAATAGAATAATGCAGTTTTTTGTTCGTAAAAGTTAATATTCAATGAAGAAAATTAAATTTTCTACAGATTATTAAAAAGGTTAACTAAAATAGATGAATTTGACACTAAACAGTAGAAGTTTTAACAAAAAAGATTAGTTTTCAATCACAAAGGTTAATTTTCCATTAAGGAAATGTTTTAAAATAAATAACAGAATTTTGTAGACATTTTTATGTAAGTTGTTGGCTTTAATATTAGGTAAATTGAAACTAATTAAGTTGTTTCAAACATTTCGGTACACAGTAGTAGCCTTCATCAGTGAGTTTGATTAAATCTGTGAAAAGTAAACAATATAATGTAGGTATGCAGTTTTACTATTGAAAGCATTTTTTTTATTAATATCTTAGTTGTGAACTAATAAAAAATGAAAATTATTTTATTTTAAATTAAAATTTTTTTTATCAAGAACTATTGATAAATCTTGCAGTGCTCTTAAAACATTATTTTATTTCAAAGAAGTACAATTGATGAGAAAACAATACCAATGTAATCGAAAAAATTTTGTCACCAATTTTTTATTTAATGAAAGAATTTTCAATTGAAAAAGTTGTTTACAAATTATTTTTTCGATGACGTATATGTAATTATATTAAATTTTTTATTATTTTATTCCTTTTTTGTTATTTTGCAAATAATCTGTTTGTACAAAAATTATTATTATAAATTGTAAGAAACCTTATACAGATGTTAATTGTTTTTAATTAAATTAATTTTCAATCTTAGAACAATATAATAAAAGGTATTTAGAATAAGATAGAACGCACTTAAAATCAAGCAGGTTCTATACATTATTTAGCAGAATCTCTCAGCGATAAAATTTTCTTTATAGTAAATAATTCAAGACGTTTTTCCCCATATAAGAACATAAAAATTCGAATTTGGACATCTATGTTAAAAATAATAAAATGCAGATTAATTTTTTACCCATAAAATTAATTCTCCACGAAAAACGATTAGTTTTCAACCAACAATGATATAATGCAAATTTTCCTTAAAGACATTAATTTTTAATAAACAAAAAAAAATCAAGAAAAGAGTTGAATCCTCAAGAAACAAGATAAGATTTTAAAAAAGAAAATTAATTTTCTACCCAAAAGACGAATTTTCAACTCAAAAAAAAATTTTTCAATTATGAATATAATTTTTCATCCTAAAGTGGTGCATTTAAATTTTTAATAAAATAGTTAAATCCTCAATCAAAAAGATAAATTTTAAAACAAATATTGGAGTTTTCAACCAAAAAAGATCAATTTTTAATTTAAAATATAAATATCTCTTTCAAATGCTAGTATCTATGGACGTCTTCATATTCTGAATTGTCTACTTAAATATAGATTAAGATTCTCAAAGCTCTGTAGGCTTTGAAGTACACATTCTCATCGTGATACTCGTGCTGCGCGCTCGATTTCCGACAGACATTTATAAACAGGTTTTGTTGAATCTTTTTTTCTATCGTAACTTTCGTCGTTTTTTCACACATTTTTATTTATTTATTTTTTTATTTTCAATTTTATTTTTCACGAATAAAACAAAAAGTACGCATTCTATCAAGAGGTGATTCGTAACGAAATTGTGGATCTTTTTTGGCACAAAAATTTTTGTTAGTTCCTATTTTTTCGTATCCTACATAGTTTGTACACAAAGTAGAATTTTTTTGATTTTGGTCGATTTAAAAAATGTTGAAAATGCTATAACTCTGCGAATTTTTTTATCGAAAAAAGTTATTAGTATAAATTATTTGTCCATTATAATACTATAAATATCCGTACATAGAATTTTCAAATTTAGAAAAAAAGTGGTCTTGAAAAATTTTCAAAATGCGATCACTTTTTGAATTTTATCAAAAATGGCTGGTTAATGAACTCGTCCTTTCTTTTAGGACCTGAAAAGAGTGTGCCAAGATGGATTTGATCCGTTGATTTTTTCGAGAGTTATCGTGTTTACGGACGGACGGCCGGGCGGCAGGCAGACAGACGCCATCGTAAATACCTGATTTCCGGATTCAGGGTGTCTCGAAACGTGGAGATCCGTTGAAGAACTGTGAAGTCAAATTTCCGACAATTCTAATAGTTCTCAATCATAAACGATTAGAATGTAAAAAAACGATGTTTGAAACGAATAACTGAATAACTGAAAATATGTGCATTTTCAAACAAATGGTTGAATTTTCAACTAAAAAAGGTCAATTTTTTATTTCAAATATCAATTCTCTACCAAAAATGATATAATCCAATTTTATTTTACATAAATTAATTTTTGACTAGCTATGAAGGAATTTTCAAAAAAATAATTAAACCCTCAATGATGAATTTTCAACCGCGAAGATTAAATTCCTACCTTAAGAAGACGGTTTTAAAAAATTACATTTTTAACAAACAAAAAATCCATTTTTTTAAATATCATTTTTCTATAAAAAATGGTATAATCGACTTTTTTTAAATAAATAAATTTTTCACCAAAAAATTAATTTTTAACAAAATAATAGAATTCTCGAAAAAAATATGAAATTTCAATTAAAAATTTTATTTTGCTACCTAAAATGACGAATTTTCAACAAAATTCTGAATTTCTATAATAAAGTTTCAAAACAAATAAGTTTGTTTCCATATAGTTCAATCTTTCAATTTAAAATATCAATTTTCAACCAAAAATAGTAGAATCTAAATTTCTTTTAAAGAAATTGGTTTTTGACAAAATGAGAAGGAATTTTTTTAAATTACTGAATCCTTAATGAAAAATATTAATTTTCAATCAAGAATATTACTTTTCTACCGAAAATTTCGAATTTTCTACAAAATCTAGGAAGTTTCAAACAAACATATTATTTTTATCTAAAAAATATCATTTTTGAACCAAAATTAATATAAGTGATTTTACCATCATAAAAATTAATTTGAAAAAAAATAGAAATTTGAAGAAAATACTTAAATTTTCAATCACAAAGGTTCGTTTTAAACCGAAACAGATAAAGCTTCAATTATTAACTTAATATTCAGCGAAAAATGAGATAGTTCAGTTTTTAGTTCAAAAAATAGTTTTCAACTTAAAGAAGTGTAATTGAAAAAAATAGATGAGTTCCTTACCTAAACAGATTGTAATTGAAAATATCAATAAATTTCTAACCAAAAATGGAAAGTTAAATTTTCATTTCAATAAATTAATTTTTAAAAAAATGGTCAGAAAAATGGTTGAATCCTAAATCAGCAAGATGAATGTTAAAACAAGGTTAATTTTTTTACTAAAAAAGATGAATTTTTAATAAAATCGATAAATGTTTCAACAATTAGTTAGATTTTTAACTAAAAAAGATCACACTTTAACTAAAAAAATTAATTTTCTACCTAAAATGTCATAGTTAAATTTCCGAAAAAAAAGAAGTTTCAAAAAAATATTAAATTTTTAACTAAAATTATGAATTTTTTAACTAGAAAGACGAATTTTCAACAAATAAAGAATTGTCAGTTAGGAAATAAAAAAATTTATCCCAATTCTGAAACTTTTGACTATTTTTCTGTAAAACAATTATAACACCTTTAACCTCCATCTACCACCATAAACCACATTTTTCACAACACCTTCACCCCCCATGATAAGTTTTCAAGTATTTATTTGTTAAAAGTTTTATTTCCAATACAAAATTTTATTAATTTCAATGTAATTTAAAATATAATAATTATTAGTTTAATTTTTAATAAAATATTTATGTTTTTTGTGAACTTTAATGTGAAAAGTCCAGGGGAAAGTGGGAGACTTAACTAAGCCCAAGATTCGACAATTGACAGAAATTTGCGTTCAATAATTTAATTTTTTCCCACCTTGTAAGGATTTATCTACTCTTGTAATCAAGATCCGTACAGTAATAATATGTCGCGCTATTCCTTACAAAGTAGTGTAATGATTTTGTATAAGTCTGAATAATGACAGAGTCATTACTAAAATTTGTATGACACTGAACGCGTGAACTAATATTGGGGAGACTTGACCAAGATATTCAGGGGAGAGTTTACAGAGTGGAAACAAGCTTATTACATGTGTTTTTCTACCTATAAGGTCATTGATTATTATAATGCGCTTTCAAAGATTGTGCTAAATTGATTTATAAAAATTGTGGTGTAAAAATGCAATGTTCATTATTTAAAGAATATGATTACCTTCAACGTGCGTAACAAAATTGTAATAAATGCTATTCATCACTATTAGGTGTAAATTAATTTTTAATAAGAAAAGCTTATTTGGAATAAAAGATCTCAATTTCATTTTCTACCAACAAATATAAAATTGGTTGGAATCCTATTATGAAAGATCAATGACAGTTTCAGATACAGAACTCATCCCTTGGTGTTTTCTATTATTTTATACTAATATTTTGTAACCTTCATTAAATATGTATAACTGACCTTCACAGACAGCCACTGGCTGAGGAGAGCGAACGTGTCCTCCCACTGCACGGACTACATCAGTAAGTCCACCAATGTCCATCCCTTCTCTCCCCCGCCCTTCTCTCGTCCGCCCTTTTCCTTGGAGATAGAGTGTAGTGCTTTAAACTATTTCTCATTAGTTCTATCATTTGTTTTAAAACAAATTTAAATGTATCAGTCCAAAGCACTTTCGAGATTGAATTTTGTGAAACTAGTATCGCGTTAGTAGAGCGGACTCAAAAAGTAAACGTATAATTAATAATTAAAAATTAAAAAGTAATATTTTAACAAGTCTTAAAAACCAGTAACTAAAGTAAAAGTAAAGATTTATATAAACAAAATCATTATTTGAATTACATTGACATTGTATAGTGTTGTATAGTATGGTATTGTATAGTATTGACACGTGGATTAGGAAAAAAGCATACAAATCTATTTCCAATACAATTTCAGATATCACTGAACTAGGAAGGGTGAAGGAAAGTAGGGTTGGGCAAAAAGCATACTACCCATATG
>NC_046662.1:93754387-93764593 GCF_010883055.1 Belonocnema kinseyi
ATATATATATATATATATATATATAATATCGCAACCGCGCTTGCCCTGCTTCCTTCAGAAACTACGCGAGCCAGTAGTTCTAGGAAGGCTGAGCACCGAGTGACTAAAAGCGAGAGTTTGGTGTATCAGTGATGCCCAATAATAGACTCAACCAGTGATATAGCGCTCCACGCAGCCAAGATATGAACCTCGTGTAACTTCATTGCATTTAATGACTTCACCTGTTACTTAAAACTATCATAAACTAACTTTACTGTTAACTAATGTTTCTATTAGAAATATTTATGGCCTGAGTGCAAAAAGTTCGGAATACAATATTTATGTCTTGAAAGTGGGATGACCCCTGACCACTTGGCTCACGTAACGGACGGCAACGCCTACTAATAGATGACTAGTAGTACTGAGTAACCAGTGAACCTCACTAATCAAACCAATGACGAAATTCCACTAAGTGAACCATTAAAATATTACGCATTGTTAGTAAAATGCTTCTGGCTGTTTCATACAGTAAGATTACACTGTCAATCAGTTAGATTTCGCTACTTTATTTTAAGAGATTATGCAACTCTATTCTAAGAGAAAATTATTTTTAAATTTATCTGCTGTATCATCAGAGATTGTACCTTACCGACAGTAGATCAACCCTCCAAACCATGAAGGCAGCAAATCTACACAATGTCGATCAAGTTAAGAATCTTCAATAACAGAAAATGCTTAACATCTTAATAGAACTAGATTGAAAATAATATTTTCAAATTAAAATTATTTCTTGAAAAAAAGATCCTACTCCATCTTCACTCCATTGGGAATCTTATTCTGATCCCTCTAATAGTTTAATTGGAAAAGCACCTGACCGGAAATCAGAAGATTTGTGGTTCAATTCCCAATGGAGTGAAGATGGAGTAGGATCTTTTTTTCAAGAAATAATTTTAATCTAAGAGAAAATATCTATAAACAGTAATAAGTTGATTAAAAAATTAATTTAAACATCTAAATTTCAGTATAAAGTAATATTTTCTGCATTGTTAATAATTTGTACTAAAAAACGCAAGAAAAAAATAATTAACTCTAAAAACTTGGAAAATTCCATTTTTCACTTATGGGGTTTTTTTGGGACCCTATAAAACCAACTTATGAGGGTGAAATTAAGTTTTTTCTCGTATTTAATTGATAATTATGAAAACAAGCTTTTATGGTGAATTCTGCAAACATAATATGGGCTATTCCGAATAAAATTCGAAAAGGTATTTTTTCATTGGAAATAAGTGTCAGACATCATTGGGCTTGCAAGAACTTCAAATATAATTTTTTTGTCGTAGGTTTTGTTGAGAATTTAAACAAATTTAAGGGGAATATGCACTTCTGGCTTTCTTGAAAAAATAAAATTAGCTAATTTTTTTTCTGACATTTATCTTGAAAAAGAGAAATATTTGTGATTAAAAGACCATCAATTTTGAAAGCTTAACATTTTTAATTTTTAATTTGGAAAATAATTGCAATAAAATAGTTCTAATTTTTAAATTCTGTAAGTTTGAATACTTGTTAGTTTACCTTCAGAATGCTATTGCCAAAATAGGGACACCTTATTAATAATATTTCAAATTTTAGTTATATTATACTTTTATTACATCCGTTCTTCAAAGCTTTAAACCTTCAATACTTTTTAATGTAACAACTTTTGAAGCTTAATAGGTTTCAATGCGAATTTGAAAATTTAAATAAAATTTGGTAATACTCATGCTTTAAATGTCATCCTTTAAAATAATCTCTTTTCTAACTTAACTAAAAACAGAAAATGAAAGTGTTTCATGGTGCGAAATATCCCTGGTATAAAATCTTTGCCGTATACTATTTTCTACTTTTAAATCCACTCTAGCACACTAAAGAATGATGGAATTCATTTAATACTTCACAGTGATGAATACCTGACAGTGAAGTATGGTCCTAAACGTCGAAATATAAACTTGCTATTGAGTGTGAAATGCATTAGTTGAAGTTCTAAAAGTTTAGACTCCGCGAGGATAATCCGGATTCCGTTGTAATTAATTTAGCACCAGGTAGATTGGCTATCTTATAGTTAAAGAGAAAGTTTACTGATAACGTCGCGGAGTTAGTTACCTAGCCAAGTCTCACGATTATGTTTCGCGCATCCTTACCGTCTTGCGCAACCCCCTTTCCCACTCCTTCATCCCATTTTACCTCTTGAAATACAACCATTTAAGTGCTAGCTTTGAGCGATAATAAACTACATATACATGCAGTCACCGGTAAACCACATGCAATCCGAACTGTTTGCACTAGAGTTATATACTCCCACACAACAACAGCAGAGGCACTTTATCAATCCTGTACAATGAAAAGTGGCTAGATACATGTACAGCGATTTGAACATAAGGCCCAGTTACTTTATAATTCCTCTAAAGTTTGGAGCTATTAAGGCGTTTGAGAAATGTATCGAAATATTGAGGAATAAATGATTTTAGACCAAAAAAAGTGTGATTTTGAATTTTTCAAACGCTACCTCCTAACTTTCTTCCTTCTGATGAAATACTACTTTCGTAAATGTTCTTTTTTCCTTAAAATTTGTTAACATGTTCCTCTCACCGTTTTAGGTCCGAAAATTAATTTTTTTAGTTTTCTGTTCAGGTCAAAAATTCTTATACCCCTGAAAAGAATTGATTATTTATTGAAAAATAAACTCTTAAATTGATAAAACAAAAAACAGGTTAAAACATTATAAGGCTTAGAACAATAGGAATTATAATTTTATTACAATTAATGGTCTTAAGTGACCTCTCAAAATTGTTTTTCCTGATATAATATACACAGTATTTGTTCTGCATTATAAATAAAATGAGCTCCATAAGAAATAAATAAAAAATATTTATACCGTATGACAATAAAAAACTTGAATTTCAAAACATTTGCACAAAAAGATGTATTTTTTGTGTTATTCGAAATGCAACATTTATTCTTTCTTCCGATATAAATATTTATTTTATTTCTTACTGAGGATATTCTCTTTATATTATAAAAAAATCCTACGCATATTATTCCAGAAAAAAAATGTCTAGGGGACATTTCAGACCATTATTTGTAACAAAATAACTCATTTTCGTTTACTAGGCCAGATAATATCTCCGAAATATTTCTTTTTCTTTCCCAAAAGTTAGGCCTTATTCATCAATTAGTAGATAAGCGTAAAGGCATTTTTTAGCCTTAAATTTATATTTTTTAAATTAAAATTTTAGAAACATGAATTTTTGACCTGAAACGTCCTAGGAGTTTTTAAAGTAAAAGAACCTCTAGTGTGTATTAATTGTTTGAATTTATTTACCTATGAAATACCCCTTTGATTATTCACTAAAAATTGTATGTTGTTAATTAGCATGTAATTAAATTTTTCTTAATTTTTTTCAAAAATACCTGTCATCAAGATATGTTAAACCAACTGAGGGAAAACTTCATTCTTTTTATTCTTGAAATTTGTTTATTATTCTAAATATGAAAGAAACAACGATTGGAGAAACATCAACCATTCTTATTCCAGTGCAGCCTATTCTCTCTTTCTTTTAACTTATTGCATCTAAACTTTGCAGCGTATTAATTTTCTTCGAATGTGAGTTCATGAGTAGAGGTAGATGAATTCCAAAGCATTTCAACAAACCTTTTTCAACTGCCATGTATTTTAATTATAAAACTTAAAGGTTTAAAGGAAATCTTAAATTTAAAAATTTCTGAGACTAAAAATTGGATTAATATTATTTATTAGAACCTTTTACTCGGATGATCCCGGTTATACATCATAGCCACGGAATAAGTCAAGTGACTGATTAGATTAGGATGTTATAAGCCAATTCAATACGATGTTTGAAACCTCCTTGCGATGATGTTGTAGGTATACAATTACGAGTGGCCGCGAGCATTGAAGGTGACAACAGTCACCTCTGGATGCTTTCTTATAGCTTCCACCTGCCACTCTACAGTCGCTTGCTTTCTGATGGTCAAGAAAGTTTCTTACGATGCGAGAGGTTTTTAATAAAACTGTCATCTGAGCTGCTGACAATACCCTATTGACTTCTAAATGTTCAAGATGTTCGGTGAATCTTACGTGCACATTGCCTGTAGCCGAAAGCACAATAGGATGTATAGATGCATGATTCACATTCCTCCATATGGTCTTTACTTAATACCTTAAATCGTTATACTTGTGGATCTTGGTTGTATAGGTTGAATGCAAATTTCGGTTAAGTGGACCAGCACTGTCGATGGTGTAGACTCTTCCTGGTACTGACAACCTTGTTCTATATTGCATCGACAAATTCTTTTGTCTCTGGATACAGATCCGCTTTGCAGATAATTCTGTAAAGCGCAAAATTTTGCTTGCTGTTGAAATAGTCCTTTAACTGTGTACCTTGTGACTCACACAATTGTTTGACATCTACAACGCCGCAACCCCCTATATGTCGTGCTAGAACTACCCTTTCAATCGCTGAATTTTTGTGGCGCGATCGGAGCTACGTCACTTCTACGCGGAAGATTCTGTTTAACTTTTCAAGATCGGTGCCAAACCACCTTATGAAGAAGCAGGAGTATGTGAGGACAGGGATGACAAATGTGTTAATTGCCATGATTTTGTTTTCCGAGTTAAGAAAACTCTTCATAATCAATCTAAGTCTCTTAGTAAAGGCAGTCTTTAGGTTTGTCTCAACTGTCGTTTGCTGAATTCCCTTAGATTCAAGAATACCGAGATTAAATGCACTGTTCTGCATTTATCTAGTCCGAACTCCATGTAGATCTCATTGGAAAACTGCTTTGTGACTACGATCACTTTCTGCAGTTTCTGGGCTGAACTAACGTACAGATTTAGGTCATCCATGTACAAGAGATGGGAGACTTGATTACCATTCTCATTATCATGAATTCTGAATCCATGAGACATGTTGTTTAGTGTTTCACTCAAGGTGTTCAAGGATAAACAGAACCATAGTGCACTGAAGCAGTCTCATTGAAATATACTCGTCGTAATGCTTATTGATCTAGTTATACTTGATTATCCATGAACAAAATACTTTATTCTTGTACCCCAGAGCCTCATAGAATGACTTAGAAAGTCAGTAATGCGTGGGCAAAGTTTGTAAAGTTTTAAGACTTCAAACAAACAGTCATGTAGCACGGCAGGAAACGCTCGTTTGTAGTCAATGTATGCCAAGTGTAAGTGCCTTTGATGCTTACGAGCTTGAATCATGGAAATAGAGTCTGTAGTGAAAAGATCTTTACATCCTTGTGATTTGTCACAGCATCCTTTTTTGTTTTTCTGTAATGACGTCATTCTCATCGTAATGAGAATATACCTTATCTGCAATGATAGCTGTAAGACATTCATAAATTGTTGGAAGACAGGCTATCAGTCGAAATTCAAATGGATTTAGAGCATCTGGTTTCTCAGGTAACATATACGTATTACCCTAAAGCATAAAGCTGGGCATCAGATCTGGGTGTTAAATGATCTTCTGAAAACACCTTGTCAATGCAAGATACACACTCATCAGGTGCTTGTACCAGAAGTTGTGCACGATGCCCGGACCTGGAGCTTTCCAGTTACTTACTTTCATCAGTTTGAACCACGCAGTGTCCAAATTACATAGGTTCATTTTTCCTAAAGATCCGATCAGTAGTTAGTCATATCTTCGAATTGAGGGACTCCGGTGTCTTGCTTGTTATATTGATTTACACTTAGCTTACGATAGAACTTTATTTCATCTGTCTAAATGTTTCGATTTTGTTGTTTTCGTACACTACTTTTCTTGTACCGACGCAGTCTGACAGTACGAGCTTCAACTCTCTGCTGTTTTGAGTCCATAATCTCATCCAATATTGCTGGTTTTATTGTATCTTTGTGCTGAGGATGGATTATTTTAGTTAGATGGTTCGTCATCTCCCTCGTTTTATTTCCTTTTTTATATGGAGTTGATCGACTCAATCAGCACCTTACTTTTCTGACATCTATATCCAACCTGATCTTCCCTGACTGGGACAAAAACTGCATTTTGAGGCCTAGTTTTGCGGCCCAACGTTTTAACGATTGCCACAGCTGCACAATATACAAGAGTTTGCACCTCTAACGCAGTTTGTGCTATGTTCAAATATGTAGGTAAAACCTCGCTGTCGAGATGTGCTATTAGTGCACGCAAATCATTTGTGATGTTCATTTCGGGCAGAGAATGTCTTAGTGTTGGTTCTACATATCTCAACTCTAGTAAAGCACGACCAAATTTCCTTTCAAGGTGCTGTAGTTTTTCTGGGATTTCCCTGTCCACATAATCGTTAGTAATATTCGTATGTGGTTCTAGTGGATCCGGTACATGATGTTCACTACCCCTAGCACCTATGCCTTGAGCTTTAATCAAGTCGTTGTTGTCCACATCTTCCAAGACAAGTTCGTTAATAGGAACTGCTGTTCCACTTCCATTTTAAAAGCAGCTATTTAAACAGCCGAAAGTAATCTGTTTACAGATATTGCGCGTTTCTGATCTGCCAGATTCTGCTCATTTATTTTTGTGGCTAGCTCTGGGTATTTAAATAAGAAGAGTCTATTATGTTCTCTCCTCATACTTTGCCCACATTTCTGTGCCAAAAAATAAAGGCAGATAACATCTCTGTTCATACGGTAAATCCATTTTCGTCGCTTTTTGGTTGCTGAACCTCTGCTTCTGCCTCTAGTTGTATAAGGCGTTCCACCTCCAGAGGATATGGTAGTGTTGGACCGCAGTAGGCTTAAGAAGAATATCAATTGCCGCTGGTTGACCGTATGACGCGACTTCCTCTAACTGATATTCACTGCCGTCGTTTTTTCACGCCAAATCAACCTGTTGTTTAATCTTCATTGCTTGGTCTTCTGTCACGTATAAATTAGTTCTTATTTTCTTCACCTTAGCGATGAGATCTCTTAGTACGACTTTCTGTATATTAGGATACTGTGCACCAAATTTCGATCTTAAATTGTATTCTTTTTACATTTTCGTTTCAAACCTAACACTTTCGTAATACATACGCACCAATTCCTTTTTCATTGTGGTATCTCAATTGATGCTCTCCCACAGTATTTCTGTCGAGGTGTTTGGCTGCAAATAGCAAACTCTAGCCAAAGCATCCTCAGCAGGTACAGTTGATGTTCCACTTCTTACCGTTTGTCGCAGATGTTCTTGTGGGCCCGCTGTTTGATAAGTGATATCTGCCGGGCCATCTCACAGCTCACCATTGCCACCGCCTTACATTCTGTGGCCCCAGATGTAGCTCCAGGAGCGCCCCGATGATCCTCGGAAAGCAAAAAGCGTTTCAAAATCTTTAATGTACTCTCCATTTTTCATTTATGGGTTTTGGTCTTCTACTTAGTTCCGCTCCTCTTCGTTATGAGTCTATCAGGCATAGGAAATTAATATTATTATTATTATGTGTTTTTATTAAACTTTTACTGGGGTAAACCTGTCTAAACATCATAGATACGGACTAAGTCAAGTGACTGACGAGATTAGAATGTTATAAGTTAATTTAAATAATTTAATACGATGGTTGAAACCTCCTACGATGATGTTGTAGGTATACAATTACGAGCGGCCACGAGCGTTGGAGGTGACAACAGTCACCTCTGGATGCTTTCTTAGAGCTACCATCTGCCACTCCACGGGTTTTTAGTCGCTCGCTTCCTGATGATCAAGAAAGTTTCTTACAATGCGACAGGTGTTTAATAAAACTGCCTTCTAAGCTGCTGCCAATACCCTACTGACTCCTAAAAGTTCAAGATGTTCAGTACATGTTGCGTGCACATTGCCTATAGCCAAAATCACACTGGAAGGAATGGATGCATGATTCAAATTGCTCCATATGGTCTTTACTACATGCCTTAACTCGCTATACTTGTGGATCTTAATCTGAGTCTCGTAGTGAAGGCAGTCATTAGGCTTGTCCTAACTATCGTATTTTGAATACTCTTAGATTCAAGAATACCCAGATATTTACATGATTCGCTTGCAGCCATTGCCTCGTTGTCATTTTCGAACTCGGTTTTCTAACTCTGCGGTCCCTAATTCCCCTCTGATTAAATGTACTGTTCTGCATTTATCTAGTCCGAACTCCATGTGGATATCATTGGAAAACTGTTAGGTGACATCGATCACTTGCTGCAGTTTCTAGCCTGAACTAGCATACAGCTTCAGGTCATCCATGTAAATAAGATGGATCACTTGATGATTATCCTCATTGTCATGAATTCTGAACCCATAAGACATACTGTTTAGTGTTTTGCTCAATGGATTCAATGCTAAACAGAATCATGGTGCGCTGAGGGAGTCTCCTTGAAATATACCCGTCTTAAAGCGTATTGATCTAGTTATTCTTGGTTGTCCATGATCAAAACATTTAATTCTCATACCCCAGAGCCTCATCGCATGGCTTAGAAAGTCCGTAATGTGTAGAAAGATTTTGTAAAGTTTTAAGACTTCAAGTAAATACTCATGCGGAACGGAAGGAAACGCTTGCTTGTAGTCATTGTATGCTATGTGTAAGTTCCTTTAATGCTTACGAGCTTGAGTCATGGCAACAGCGTCTATAGTGACTAGATCTCTACAGCCTCGGGAGTTTTTACAACATCCTTTTTGCTCTTCTGTAAGAATGTCATTCTCGTCGCAATGAGAATATACCTTATCTGCAATGATAGCTGTAAGACATTTATAAATGTTTGGAAGACAGGCTATCGGTCGGAAGTCAGATGGATGTCGAGCGTCTGGTTTTTTGGTATCATATACGTAGTACCTTGGAGCATAAAACCTGGCATCAAATCCGGGTGTTCAATGATCTTCTGAAAACACCTTGCCAACGCAAGATGCACACTCGTCAGGTGCTTGTACCAGAAGTTGTGCAGCATGTCCGGACCTGGAGCTTTCCAGTTACTTGCCCTCTTCAAGACAACTGAAACATCCAAAGCTGTGATGTTTGTCGGGTGCATTGCTGGGCTATTGCTTACCCTTGCTTCCTCCAATTTGAACCACGCAGTGTCCAAATTGCATCTGTTCATTTTTCCCCAAACACCCGACCAGTAGTTAGTCATATCTTCCAATTGAGGGACTGCGGTGCCTTGGTGGTTATTTGGCTTTACCCTCAGTTCATGATAGAACCTTTTTTCATCTGTCTGAAAGTTTTGGATTTGTTGCCTTCGTGCATTACTTTTCTTAAACTGACATAGTCTGGCAATAAGAACATCAAGTCTCTGTCGTTGAGAGTCTAAAATTTCATCCAATATTGGTGGTGTTAATGTCTCGATGTGCCGAGGGTGCATGATTTTAGTAACATGGTTCATCAGCTTTCTGGTTCTATTTCCTTTTTTACATTGAGTTAATCGACCCAATTTGCACCTTACTTGTCTGACATCCATATCCAACCTGATCTTCCATGGTGGATCTGGATCCCTTGCTGGGACAAAAACTGCATTTGCAGGCCTAGTTTTCCGGCTGTTAGTGCACGCATATCATTTGGGATGTTCATTTTGGGCAGAAAATGCCTTAGTGTTGTTTCTACATATCTGAACTCTAGTAAAGCATGACCAAAATTCCTTTCCAGGTGCTGTAGTTCTTCTGAGATTTCCCTATCCACATCATCGTTAGTAATATCCGGATGTGGTTCTAATGGATCCGGTGCACGATGTTCAATATCCCTAGCACCTATGCGTTCAGCATCAATGAAGTCTTCGTTATCCACATTTTCCAAGGCGAGCTCATCAATGGGAAGCTGCCGTTCCACTTCCATTTCGATAGCAGCTATTTCAACAGCCGAAAGCAGTCTGTTTACAGATATTGAGCGTTTTTGATCTGCCAGATTCAGCTCATTTATTTTTGTGGCTAGCTCTGGGTATTTAAGTAAGAAGAGATATGATGTTCTCTCCTCACAATTTGGTTGAGCTGATTATTATTATTATTATAAAATTATTATTATTATTATTATAAAACAGAAAATAAGGAAGCTCACTTTTCTCTAAGAATTCAAATGATTATATCTCAGTTTTTGTAATTCAATCAAGTGACCAGCTGAGGTCAGTATGCCTGAGTTCATATACGAGGGTAGTTCAATAAGTCCTTAGAATGACCAACAGAGGGCGCGCGAATCGCTCCAAATCATCTGTTTTCAGTCAGCACCACTCCCGACTAGATATAT
>NC_046662.1:93764693-93767959 GCF_010883055.1 Belonocnema kinseyi
GGTAAAACAATCACTGGTGAATATTATGCATCATTATTAGAGCAGCTGAAAGAAGAAATTTAAAAAAAACGACCACATTTGGCGAGAAAAAAAATGCTCTTTTATCACGGCAACGCCCGAGTTCACACATGCTTCGTTTCAATGGCTAAAATTGAAGAACTAAAATTCGAATTGCTCGAACACCCACCGTATTCACCAGATTTAGCCCCCAGTGACTTTTTCTTATTTCCAAACTTGAAAAAATGGCTCGGTGGACAGAGATTTCCAGACAACGAAGACGTCATTGCCTCTGTAAGTGCTTATTTTGAGGAACTTCCGAAAACGCACTTTTCTGAAGGATTAAAAAAACTTGAAAAGCGATTGATCAAGTGCATAGAGCTCCAAGGAGATTATGTTGAAAAATAATAAAAAATTTACTCAAAAAAAATTGTTTTTATACTTCATTCTAAGGACTTATTGAACTACCCTCGTCTTAGGCAAAGCATAGTTTGTTACGACGCCATTCACAAACTGAGTTGCCGCCAAGTACATATGGGAGGTTCTACAGCTTAAGGTGGGATCTGAGTCACAATAACCTCGGAAAAAGTACGTAGAAAAATTGTCAGCAACCGATCAAGCTGAGTCCCTTTCAGGCTAAGCGTAACTCAGTTGGTTCTAGCCCCTTTTTCTACTAAATACTAAGGAATTCATATGGAAAGAGTGAGAAGAGAAAGTATAGGAGGAGGTATACATTTTAGATCAATCTATAATTGCTGTATTGTTATTTAAGTCACACATTTGTTCCATAACACCACTCTGATGCAGGTTGCTAATCAATCTCTTTAGCGATGGTACCAACTGAAGAGCTTAACAAAGTCATTATACGTCATAGATCACACGAGAATACGCAAATCGAAAAACAATTTCATAGTCAGAGTCAAACTTTTCCTGCAATAACACCCACAATGCAAAGCTCTCCATGAGGGCCCAATATTATTCAAAATCGTTCATTTGAATTCCAAACAATAATTAATTTGACCAGAGAATTTCATTGACCCTTATATATTTTAGACTGAAAATGACAAGAGAGTATAACGTATTACGTTTTTTGTTCGACTTATTCAGAAATTATCCAAAAATTATTAATATTATTATTTTGTCTAGTTTGCACAAAATTTAATTAACGTTTTCTGACAAATATGATGTATTCTTATAAAAAAATAACTTTTCTTAGACCCTTCTTGAATTTTTTTATACATTTATTGCATGAAAACATGCATTTGTAAATGATTGAAAATGACAAATATGGTCAAGCCTTTTTCACAATGTCCCATACAAAAGTTGGACTTACGACGCCTGTATATCGCGTCGAATATTACCAGTTTCAGACCTATTCACATTCTTCCCGCTACAGCATCACTTTAACGCTCTAGGGAAGAAAGCGAATTGGAGTTCTTCTTACGTGAGATCGTCCAATGAGTGACGACTTCGAGCTTAGCATCCCGATCTATTGCTCATGCGTTCACCAGAACTGCTATCAGAAGTTACAGGTAGCTTTACATAAATTTCCGTAAATTACCATAAATTTCCAGAAATTTAGTCAATTTCAATACATTTACATAAATTTCGTAAATTTCCATAAATTTGGTAAATTTCCAAAAGCTTCACAAATCTTATAAAATAACACAAATTTCCATGAATGTAATAAATCACCATAAATTTCATAAGTTTCCATTAATTTTCTAAATCTGCATAAATAAATTTTTGTTTTTATTTGAAATCAAATAATTCGCACGCTAACTTACGTTACGGACACTTTTTACTTCTACTTCAAACGAATAAAACCGGTAAGTTAGGGAACGGATAACTGACACTTAATTTTAAAGTTTATTGAAGAACCTGTACGTTGAAAACACACTTATGCTCCATATTTTTGATTACATGCTTTTGTATGGCTTTGTGATTTTAGTTAGCCGTCCATTTATGCAAATAATGCATTGCCCATATCGTAAATAAAAACCTAAATCTGAGACCGGTTGTTGTGAAAATATAGTGCGTGACAAGTGAAGAGGCAATCTATCGGAAATCGCTGCCTTTCTCCCCTTGCCGCGCAATCTAATATTTCATCTTTCCTTTCATCTGCTTTAAAAACCTTTTTTGTAAGCGTCTAAAGCCCCCTTGAACTCATTATTTCATAATCAAAAAATAAGGATTGATTCATGCAGTGAATATCATACTTTATGATTTTCAAAATCAAATGTCTTTACTCTGACTAAGGGTTAAAATCAATCTCATCTCAATCTTCTACAAAGTGTAACTGACATAAAATTCCCAGAGTCAGAAATGGGAACTTCATGCGATCGAATCTATGTTACTGGTTGTATTTAGTTATATCCCAGCATTGTTTTGATATTCTTTTCGTGTTCGAGCACCTGTACAAGTGATTTTGACAGTTACTGATCGATGTTTTTGCAGAACATCGCTAAAGTTCTACAAAAGTAACAAACACTTATGGCTTTTTACATTCTCATTCCTGAGAATGTAATGTAATCGTCCAAATGGTCAATCTCTGGTTTTTAACGGATCTTTACGTTTCGGTTCTCACAGAATCCGATAACAATTAAATTTCATCGGTATCCGTCTGTCTGTATCTCTGTATAACTGTCTATCTGTGGGTCTGTATGTCTGTATGTCTGTAAGTATGGTTACCTGAATGTTGTAGCCACGCTATTTTTTGAAGGATTTGTCCAATCGAGTCCGCATTTGATGCAATTCTGAAGGTCCCATAAATAAAGGCTAAGTTGGTTAATCAGATATTTCGAACCAAAATTTAAAAATTGAGAGGATTTTCAAAATTAAAAATTTTTATTTTGAAATTTTATAAATTGTTGTCAAAGTTTCTTATATATGGGTAAAAGACTTGCAAATTATCCAAATAAAAATGTTTATTTTGATAAAAAATTAGAAAAGTGATATATTTTTCGAAAATTTGAAAATCTTCAATAAATATAAAAAATTATTTTTTTATTGATCCAAAAGTTTTCATTAGATACCAAATATATTTTTAAACTATTTTAGCGGAATTTTTCGATAAGCCCATATTTTTAAAAAACTGAGCCTGTATAATCTAACAGTAGAGCGCGAAGCGCGATTATGGCAATGAGAATGTAATCGTCAAGGCTGTAGGTGCTTTGAGAACCTTCTTTAAAGTCAAATTAAAAAAAAAGGTTCAGCTTTACTTTATGATTGTAGTTTATGAGGGATTTGAATTACAGTATTTAATATAA
>NC_046662.1:93768059-93790598 GCF_010883055.1 Belonocnema kinseyi
AAAGGATTAAACAACCACAACAGGGTTCTATTAGGATCAGAAAAAATAAGATGCGAACATTATTTTGCAATATCTGAATAAGCAGTGCCAAACCAAGGTACACACAAAAAAAATTGTAATAGGAATTTGATATGATAGTTTTTAACATACAATGTAGAAAATTTCGCATTGTGATCTGTGCACAAATGTGGCGGGTAATTCAAAGACCGAGCACGCAGCGCGAGATAAATATATTATCGAGCGCGAAGCGTAAGAATGAACACTCGCGCGCCGTAGGCGCGCTCAAACTAGCGAGCGAAACGAGCCGCGTGCAGATAATGTGTGCTATGAGAATTTCCCCGAGAAGCGGGCAGATTTTTTACTTAGTACCTTACTTATTTTTTGTTAAGGTCACGTATCCTAAACCACTTTAAAAGGGAAATAATATTATTATTAAAGAAAAATAAATTGATAATAATGTATATGGGGCATTATTTATGAAGTAGTATCATCGATTTTTTCAAACAGTAATTAATATATAAAATTCTTCCCCTTTAAAATCCTGTTCTAACCAAAATGGGAAAACGTTTCGTTTTGAAGAAATAGGCTTTTACAAGAGTCACGCATACCCTGAAAGGAAAATAGCTTAATAGTATATCAATAATAATAATAATGATAAAGCAAGAGCCGGCACGCAGGAACGCTTGGTGTTTCACTGCTGCCGTGTATCATTTAAATAATCAAAAGTTTTAAACAGTGTAAACGCGTCTGATTTGATAAGAAAGGAAATTTTGTCTTTCTGTAAATTAAATCTCAGCACAATGATATAATATGTTTGATCCCAAAGAAATGAAAGAAATTATTTACGTTTCGGACGATACAAGCCATCGCTTTAAAAATAGGTACAACTTTTCAAATCTGCTTAAACACAAAAATGACTTCGGCGATTCCGCAAAATAATACTTTCATGCTTCTGCTCATTGGATCATCAGACCAAAAAAACTAGTTTTTTTTAATACGAAAGACGATTGCACTAAAACTGCTGAAATGTTGCCGACGCGTTTTGTTGTAGTGAAGACTATGTCAGGGACTTCAAAGTATCACGCTAGGATACCTGATGGTGATGAATTAACGCTAATATTTACCAATTTTTTCAGCTACGGATTATGACGTTTTTCCGAAAATAAGGACCAGGAAGCAAGCTATAAAGAAGCGTTCACGTTAAGGTATCCGTTTGCGAGGGGCGAGAAAGCTTGCGAAGAGAAAATAATTCGTTTTGTGAGGGGAAACGGGCCTTACTTTAAAAAAGCAGCCCCTAAAAAAGAAGTTAAAACGATTGAAAAACATCATTGAACCGGGAACAATCGGATAATCGGTCTCAATTTCTTGCTCGGTTTCTTTCAATAAAGATTTCATACCATTTTTTTTGTGCTGTTTAAACGTAGAAATTTTTTTCTTATTCAAAGTTTGATCAAATCACCGATGCCGTGAATTATATCAGACCTCCCAGACTATAGACAAACTTAACTATCTACTTCAAAATAAATATCGGTGTTTACAAAACAAGCGCTTGATATTTTACGCTATCATTAAAAAGCATTCTTTTACAGGTACAGCAATATATTGTCAATAGATTATCAGCTAATCAATAGTAAAAAATAGTATGAAGAGAAAAACTCTCCTAATAACATTTATATTTACAAGCTCATATAAATTTCCTGCAGGAATTTCATGAAATCTATTAATCTGAAGCACAATTTCCAATATATCGTAAATATTATTAGATTTTTTTACAAAATAAAGAAATAACGTCATTTAGTAATATTAAATACCCTGTTTAAACTAAATATGATTGATAAACCAAATACATTTTCTATAGGGCGATACTCAACGTATTTGTGAAACTAAAAAAATAATAGGAAAACTTGTAGGTATACGATATTTTATGAAAATCTTGAAAGTCGTTACTTGTCGAGAAAAGTGAGGCAAAGGTGCTTTGCAGTGGTCTCTTAAAATATTTATGAGTTCTGTCACTAAATATGTATCCAAAAGAGCATATCACAAACATCAAGATATGATGCACTCTCCGTAAAATAATACATTTTCGAATTTAGTTTATAAAATTCTTGAACCAATTTCAAATTAAATCTTTTTTAAAATATTTATAAAATGTATTCTCCTAGCTAAAATTAAATTACTTGAAATTGAACTGAATAATAGAGTTCAAAAATAGACGAAAAATCATATAATTTTTAATTGTAATACACTTGAGATTTTTTAATCGAGCAATGCTAAATGATAATTTAAGTAACTTTTGAAGATATTTTGCGATTTAAAATAAAACCCCTTGAAAAGAATGCATTTTAATCCAGGCACGGAATGTTCGCTTTTCCAGGCATGTATATAGCGTACGGTAATTCAATAATTATGAAAACATCGTAAGAAACTTTTATGAAAAACTTTTTGAAGCTGCTGCACTTGCGCGTTTCGAGTTAAAAATACTTTCTAGAACTACCAGACACATAACCTAACTTCATTATAAATTGGCAATTGTCAGGATAATCGTGAGTAGTAAACACTGATTAGACTAATTCGAAGTTACCATAAATTACTATAAATGCCGAAATCGTTGGGAAATTTTTGGATTCCTGTAATTTCCGGTGTTTCATACATTTTCCATAAATTTCCAGAATATGTTTAAGTTCGTCCGAAAAGCTTTAAATATTTTAAATTTTCGAAAATTTGTGATAATTTATAACTTTAACGAAAATGCGCAAAATTTCTAGCAATGTCTGATATTCAAAAATTTTAATAACGACGGGAAATTTTCTTTAATTTTTGGAATTTTAACCATATTTTTTTAATTTCTTCAAAATTTATTTAAATTTTTTTAAAATAGAACATTCCTTAGATTATTTACAACAAAATACTTTGTGCAACAGGTGCTAAAAGCGGGCATTTGTAACTCTTGTGAAATTTAGAGTACTCATCACCGACTCATCTACGTGCCTGGCTCGTACAGCACTTCACACTCGTGTGGAACTACCTACTTTTCGCACTTTTAGGACAGTATACTATTATTCTGAATTCTAGAATTTAAGAAGTATTTATTGATTTTATATTATTAAAAGAAGTCTTAGAACTATATAGTGTTAAATTGAGTTCGATTTGTTAGAAGAACGAACATTTTTTATTAAATGTATATATTTCAATTTTTCTTGTCTACAGAACAATAAATCAAATAATTTCACGTTATAAGACATATAACCTTTCAAAAACTTGAATCATATTCAATCGTACTACATGATCGACCATAAAATTGTCGACTGCGGTTTTTAATGTCTTTATCTATAATTCGTAAAATAATTATCACAAAAACTGGTAATCAGGTGTTATTCTTATTTCATGTGCAAGTAGCTAGCATGCAAACTCTTTCGAATTATCACACACGACATATACATTTCTCTCACGTTATCTCGATGATTTAAAAAGACTCGAATACATAACTCAAACCACAAGCAAAAAATTGATGGTTCAGAGTTCAAACAAAATTACCAAAAAAATATCTTACAGATATTAATTTAGAGTGTCGTAATTCAGGTAAGTTATAAATATGTACTGCTGCAAAAAAATGCACAATCTTAAAAGCTTAAAACGTTTTAAACATTTTTTTCGGATTCGAAGCTTTTCATTAAATTGAAATTAATTTAAAAAAATACTTTTTACTAAATGATAAATAGATTTTCTCAAAGAAAATCAATTATGTATAACCCTGAATAAAAATTCTTCGTCTTGGTTTATCCTAACAAAAAGGATCACTCTAACTGTCATAAAAGCTAATATTTGTTAATTATTAAGCGATCTTGTACATTATAATATATATAAATATATATATTCCCGGAAGAACCCCTATTCGGTTTGGTTTAATTCCTCTAGAACCAAACCGAAAGGCCTATGACAAAGTCACCGGAAGCGTCCTTGGGTTGCGAATAGAAGGTTCCTGTACCAAGGGTTTCTGCTGAATATGGTTACAAAAATGAATAGGCAGTTGCGGACAATTGTCCAGGGGTGGTCCCGAAGGAATTAACCCCCAAGCTGAGATGCGAAAACTGTGCTAAAAGCTAAATGGCACCTGGGCGAGGTGTCCAGAACGGTGACTTTGGGATATCGGGCAAACCCTAAGAGTACGCAGCCTTATCCTTGCATACGGGGCTCTACAAGAATGGACGAACCCCCTTTCCTAACTTCTCGTGGGAACAACAATGTCAACACCAAACGTAGTTGTAGTAAGTGCGGTTCAAAACAGCAGAAAGCGCAGGGCTCCCGACAATGGGTCGGCCAACCATGCCGACCACTCTAGAGCTGGAGGAGCCAATGAAGATAGATTCAATACAATAGATCGGCGGAATCTCGGGACCTTTAGGTGGACAGAGCAACTAAATAGCGACTTGCTAGAGTGCTACGATGCGAGTGTGGTCCCTAAACGAGGTTACATGGCAAAACTGCATGCTCTGTGGGACGAGAAACACCCGGAGCTATCGTACTTTTCACGTCAACGTCTGCGAAATCATACCAAAGTACTTCAAAAAAGGGGATATGTAAGCGGAACGCCTACTCTACCACAGCCAGAACAAGCCGGAAACAGAAAAAGAGAAGCGACACTAAGACCAACAGCGGGAAGGCATCCGATAGAGGAAGAGCGATGCTTGTTGAACCGGAGAAACATCAACACCCTGGTTTCTCTCAAGCCTGAAGATCTCGCATAAATGGATGACGAGCTTCGTGGACATTTTTCCGAAGAATCTTACCTCTGGACTATCTATTGTTGTGTGTATAATGCAGCTAGAGCTTTGATCGATGCGAACCGTAACAAAAAACCAACGGTTGATCATTAGACCAAAAGACGAATGCATAAACTCGCCATAAAGATAGGCTAGACAAGAAATTAGGTGTCCCGCGTACAGTGTGTAATTGATTACATCACATCTGGCAGGAATTTTACCGCCAAGGTTCAAAAGTTCACGCGCGAACTCCGGACCCATTATCACACACTTAACGAGTCAAAGCTGCTGACCATCAAGCAACATATTGTTGAGAGAATACGGATACTATCTGACGCTAAGAAAAGTCTAGAGCGGAGAGAGAGGTGGGTAAGAGAAAATCAATAGTTTCTCTTTGACCCATCTCGACTGTTCCAAGACCCTCCAGTTACTCTTGACCACCCGCCCATACCAGAGGAGGTCCAATTATTCTGAAGAGAAGTCTACGAAGTGCAGCATAGACTGGACGAAGACTCAGATAACATAAATAGCTTCAAGAAGCTGTGTAGTGCCCTCACCAACCACTACCGAGAAAGTGAAAAAAGTATTAAGAGGAATGAAGAACTATTCCAGTCCGGAATCAGATGGTATCAAGACCTTCTGGTGGAAGAAGTTTTATTCAACCCATCAGCATTTTTCCCATGTTTTCACCTCACATTTAAAGTCGGAAGAACCAATTTCAGAGTGGTCGGTGGAAGGACGCACAATACCTCTGCCGAAAATAGGCAACTTAGCTGACCCGAAGAATTACAGGCCAATCACTTGTCTCAACATACTGTATAAGATATTCACAGTTATCCTAAATGATAAGATTGTTCGGAGAACACTCTCATCGATAGATGTGTCTGCAAAGATTCAGCATACTACCAGCGTGACCTACCGATCTCCCATAGATTTATCATCTGTCTTTTGGAAAGCTTAAAGGTTCATCCGCAAATCATGAGATGCATAGAGAAATTGATGCTGCTTTTGAAACCCATATTAACTATCTCATCTGGAAAAAATCGCGTGACAACTAACAAGGTCACCTTTCAGAGAGGTGTCTTTCAAGGCGACAAGATGAGCCCACTCCTCTATTGCCTCACACTATTGCCACTACCTCTAGCACTTCGCCATTCCAACAAGTACTTTCCGGCAAACCTGTAGATCAAAACTACAAGGTCACTCATGTATTTTACAAGGACGATCTTAAGATCTGTGCTAAAAACAAAGAGCAACTACATCTAGCTGTAGGGATTGTCGAACGATGTACTAAGTAAATATGAATGGAATTTGGGATAGACAAATGCGCCATGGTTTATTTAAAGCAAGCAAAAATTAATGGCATCCCTGAAAACCCTAAGTTCGTCGATAGAAGCGCTATACGGCACCTTTGCGCTGGAGAGACTTATACATAGTAGTACTCTATTCATGTGGAGTGGTACCATGGACGAAGAACGAGCTCAGATCCCTTGATATCGGGACACGAAAGGTTATGCACATGAATAGAAGCATAGATGTAAAGTCTTCTGTTACGCGACTCTTCATCTCACGCCGTGAAGGTGGTCGCGAAATATTGAATTTCGAATGTCTTCACAATAGGATCATTCTGGATACAGCACACAGAGTCGCAAATGAAAGAGACCCTCTTCTTTAAATGGCCAGGAAGCACGAAAAAGTGGGCAAAGGAGCGTTTCTGTAGAAAGCAGCGGAGGAGGCTGCTGAAACACTCGGATTAAAATTCAGTATTAGGAATGAGAAAAATGCATCAAATCTTATCTATCTCGACAAGTCACTCCTAAAAACCCACATTAAGAAAGCACAAGATAAAAACTTCCGTGAACAGCTCCTCGATAAGAAGATGCACGGCAACTTCCACAGAAATGTGAAGGATCAGTCAATGTCGTTTGAGCTAACTTTTGCTTTCCTCAAATCAGCCGGATTGAAGTCTGGCAAGGAGGGTTTCATTTTTGCATGTCAAGACTGTGTTTTTCCACCTAAAAATATCTTCGCCACATTTTGAGCCAAGACATTCCCGATGATATCTGCAGGGCCTAATACTAAAGTTAAGTCCGAATGTTTCAGCAGCCTCCTCCGCTGCTTTGTACAGAAACGCTCCTTTTCCCACTTCTTAGTGCTTCCTGACCATTTTTAGAAGAGGGTCTCTTCCATTCGCGACTCTATTTGATGTACACAAAATAATCATGTTGTAAAAAAATTCAAGATTCAATATTCGGCGACCACCTTGATGGCATGAGATGTAGAGTCGTGGAACAGATGACTTAAGATGAATGCTTTTGCTCATGTGCATAACCTTTCTTGTCCCGATATCAAGGGATTTGTGCTCGTTTGTATCTGCTTCGGAGAGTATCCTCTATGCAACATGGGTTATCCTCTATAGATGTCACATCCTGAATGCGGCTCTGTGGCACGCCCAGGTATGTATAAGTCTTCAGCGTGAAGGTGTCGTATAGCGCTTCTAACGATGATCTCAGGGTCTTCAGGGATGCCATTACGTTTTCCTCGCTCCAAATAAACATTGACGCATGTGTCTAACGCAAATTCCATTTCAATTTCCTTTGTATATCGTTCGACAATCCCTAGAGCTAGATATAGTTCCTCTTTGTTTTTAATATAGTACTTAAAATCGTCCATGTAAAATACATGAGTGACCTTGTACTTTCGGTCTTCAGGTTTGCCGCAAAAGTACCTGTCGGAATGGCGAAGTGCTAGAGATAGTAGCAATTATGTAAGACAAAAGAGGAGTGGGTTCATTATGTCGCTCTGAAAGACACCTCTCTGAAAGGTGACCTTGTTAGTTGTCACACGATTTTTTCCAGATGAGATAGTAATTCTGGTTTTCCAAAGCTGCATCAATCTCTCTATGCACCTCACGATTTGCAGATAATCAATCCAGGCCATCGATAGGTCACGCTGGTAGAATGCTGTATCTTTGCAGACCCATCTAACAATGAGCAGGAACTCCCGACATCCCGCCTACGCGTTTCTTTGAGCCTGGTTGTTCCTACATTTTTTTCACACAGGTTCAATTGCTCCAACAATCCTATCATTTAAAAAAGCTTTGAATATCGTATACAGTATGTTCAGACAAGTGATTGGCCTGTAATTCTTAGGGTCAGCTAAGTTGCCTATTTTTTGCAGAAGTATTGTGCGCCCTTCCACCAACCCTCTGGAATTGGCTCTTCCGACTTCAAATATGAGGTGAAAATACAGGCCAAATGCTGATGGGTTGATGGAAACCTCTTCCACTAGAAGGTCTTGATACAATCTGGTTCCGGAGCGGAATAGTTCTTTATCCCTATTAATACTTTTTTTAACTCCTCGGTAGTGATGGGTAGGCATTCTTCAATAGGTGTTATGAGGGAATCACACAGCTCCTTGAAGCTATTTATGTTATCTGAGTTTTCGTCCAGTCTATGCTGCACTTCGTAGACTTCTCTCCAAAATACTTCGACCTCCTCTGCTTTGGGCGGGTGGTTTACAGTAACTGGAGGGTCTTGGGGGAGTTGAGATCGGTCAAAGAGAAACTTTTGCTTTTCTCTGACCCATCTCTTCCTCCGCTCTAGACTTCTTTTAGCGTCAGATAGTATCCGTATTCTCTCAACAATATGCTTCCTGATGGTCAGCAGCTTTGACTTGTCAAGTGTGTGATAACGGGTCCGGAGTTCGCGCTCGAACTTGCGAACCTTGGCGGTAAAATTCCTATCAGATGTGATGTAGTCAATGACACACTGAATGCGGGACGCGTACTGTCTTGTCCAGCCTATCTTTATGTCAAGTTGATGCATTCGTCTTTTGGCCTTATTATTAACCATTGGTTTTGTTTTACGGTCCGCATCGGCCAAAGTTCTCGCTCCATTATACAAACAATAATTAATAGCCCAGCGGTCGCATTCTCCGGAAAAATGTCCACGAAGCTCGTCATCCATTTCAGCCAGATCTTTAGACTTGACAGAAACCTTGGTGTTGATGCTTTTCCGGGTCATAAAGCAACGCTCTTTCTCAATCGGATGCCTGCTCGCGGTTGGTCTTAGTGTCGCCTCTCTTTCTCTGTTGCCGGCTAGCTCCAGCTGTGATAGAGTAGGCTTTCCACTTAGATAGCCCCTTTTTGGAGTAGTTCGGCATGGTTTCGCAGACGTTGATGCAAAAAGTGCGATAGAGCCGGTTGTTTTTCGCACCACAGAGCATGCAACCGTGCCATGTAACCCCGTTCAGGGGGAACACACGCACCGTAGCACTCTAGCAAGTCGTGATTCAGTGGTTCCGTCCACCTAAACGTTCCGAGATTTCGCCGATCCATCGCATTGAATCCATATTCATTGCCCCTCCCCCCCCCAGCTCTCGAGTGGTTGACATTGTTGGCAGACCCATTGTCGGGAGCCCTGTGCGTTCTGTTTTTTTTAAACTGCGCTTACCACAACTATATGTTTGGCGTTTTCATTGTTGTTTCTAAGAGAAACTGGGGAATGGAGTTCGTCCATCCTTGTGGAGCCCCGCATGCAAGTGTAAGGCTGCGTACTCTGAAAGATGGCCCGGTATCCCAGAGTCACCGTTCTAGACACCTCACCCAGATGCCATTCAGCTTTCGGCACGGTTTTGACACCTCCGCCTGGCGGTTAATTCCTTCGGGACCACCCCTGGACAATTGTCCGCAACTGCCTATTTATTTTTTTAACGATATTCAGCAGAAACCCTTGGTACAGGGACCCTCTATCCACAACCCGAGGACGCGTTCGAAGGCTTTGCCATAGGCTATTCGGTTTATTTCTAGAGGAATGAAAACCAATGCGAATGGTTCCGATACGGATTTTTATTTGTTATTATACTTATTTGACAAAGATCCCGAAAATTTTGTTTGTTTTCACTTATTTCTAACGGCTAAGGAAATCCTTCTAGAAAGTCACAATTTGAATTTTTGTTAAGAAGTTTTTTAAAGATTTCTACTCGTTTAGACTCACAGATTCTGAATTTTTAATAAAAAATAACTGATTCAAGCATTACAAATTTTCCAATTATCAATTTTAATCTCATTTCTGAGTTGTAAAAGGTTTGTCATAAAACAAATTTAGGCCGACCATCTCAACCCAAAAAAGGCTCGACTTGAGACAAGTAAACGCCGTCTTACCTTTCGTGATTATAAAAGTAAGATGAAGGCTTATGAGACGAACTCAAGACATCACCAAGCCGAACTCAAATCGAAGCGTTTTTACTCGGGATTATAAACTTATGCGATATCGTATTTTTTATTCTTCAGAAAATTCGATACGAAAGAGTATTTTTAAAAAATAAAATTTCAAGTAGGCCAAAAATTGTTTCTTATATCTTAGGATTAAATTTTTTGTACATTATCACAATTATAATCAATTATGAAGATTTATCTTTAAAACAACGAACACGCGTAACTAGAATATTATATATAGCATTGCATGCTTTAGATAGGTATCTTTTGTGCACTAAACTTGGGTAATGTCCCAATAAGAACCTTCAGCGGCAATATCATAGTAATTATTTAGTTATATAAATAACAATATTCTAGAACTAGTCAATATCATGGTAGTTATTTAGTGATACAAATGATCCAAACTTCACCGAAAACGGTTAATACTTAGGAGTTGCGCATAGGCTATAAAGTTTCCTATTGATTTAACATCACAGTGAATCCCCGATATATTATTTATCTAAGGTAAGATAAAAACGCTGCAAAAAATTTAAAAAAAGAACAATTATTCAAGTGCAGATCATTTTAGTAGATATCATAATATCTTGGGGATTTACTGTGATGGGAAAAAGTCAGCTCTTTGTAAATATAATATTTAAACCCAATGATATGGTACATATAATTCCGCATTTTAATATAGTGTTCAGAATTTGTGAAATGCGGTTAATTTACGCTTGTTTTAAAACGTTTATTTATAAATAATCATTCCCTTACAGCATAGGATGTCGACGGGATATTCCATTTATCTCCCAGGATATCATGGGCATATCTCAGGAGATCCTAGGGATATCGCAAATAATATCCTACAGGGCGGAAATCTCGATATTCCTGGAATGTCTCAAGGATATCTCAGGACATTCTCAGGATATCCTATTATGTCCCAATTTTATAAGCCAAGGATGTTCCCAAGATATCTCAATTCCATAATTTATAGTATATTACTGGAAATTCAGATGTAGCTACTGCTAATTATATGTATATTCAATTTTATCAATAGAAAAAGAAGTAACTTAACAATATTAGGCATTTTTCCGGTAATTTTACACAAAGTGCAACATCATAAAATACAATAATGTTAATGTCCCCCCTAAAGTAACTTTCAGTTAAATTCAATCATGGCTGCCAGTGTGCGAAAACTATCACACAGTAATAAGTGACACTTTAACATAAATCAACAATTTCTCGAATATTCGTGCCGTATTACAATCTATTCTCATTTATATTAAACAAATCGACACAGTAAATATTAGTGTGATTTCTGTTTATCACAGAAATTGATTTTGCCGTTGAAAACTGCGATCTCTAAACTGCGCAATTTAGAGGTAATAGAAATAACAGCAAACTTT
Organism: Belonocnema kinseyi; assembly: GCF_010883055.1. Lineage (NCBI taxonomy): Eukaryota > Metazoa > Arthropoda > Insecta > Hymenoptera > Cynipidae > Belonocnema > Belonocnema kinseyi. The sequence continues at coordinate 93,779,423 of NC_046662.1, forward strand.
AAAATGTTTAGAATGTGATTTGTTTTTTAGTATAAGTTGACTGTTAATGGCTATTGAAATGATTCGCGTTAATAATTTTTTGATAATTGTACTAAAATAGGGTTTTTAAAGAAAGCGAATATTCAAGATTTCTATAAAGTGATTTTTTGACACACGGGTATTTGTGAATCTTTATGTTTTCAGGTATTCTACATATTTTAATCGATACGCATTTCAGAAATATCGGGTTTCCTTTGCCAAAAATGTGTATATCTCGCACAGAAAATTGACTGAATATTGTACGGGGCGGAAATCGCGATATCCTTGGAATATGCCACAGATATCATGGGAGATTTTTGGAAAATTTTTTATGATATCCGATATCCTGCCGAGATATCCTAGGGATATGCCAAGGATATCATTTTGTTGTGAGGGTTTATCAATCATCCAGTCGTTTCTTAACTAATGGCGAATTTCTTCAACAATTTTAATTTGTTTAAAAATTGTTTTGTCAGGTAAGTCACAAAATGAAATAATTTTCCATACGCTATTAGTTCTTTAACCCTGAGCTGCATAGTGGTCCGTATACGGACCACCTATTCTATCACCTTCTTTTATTTATAAAACCTATAATTATGGGTGCTTATAGACTTTAATAGACGTTTTTGTTGAGTAAGAACTTTTTCTATAATACTACCTGATAAAAATTGATATTTCATTTGTTGTTAATTATTTATAAATGAACAAATACCAAAAAACGCGTTTTTCGAAGAAATTGATTGATTGTTTGGAAAATTAAAAATGTCGGATTTAAAATGGTGGAAAAAAGTGTAAAAGGTAGTATTTTAAGCTGAAAATTGTTTTTCGGGGGTACTTGGGGTGCTAAATAAAAATCTGTGAACAGAATTTAATTTTTTAATAATTCATTATGGCGAATTGAAAATGACAGAACTCGGAGATTTTTGGGATCGTTAAGCATGAATCTGAAATCAAAATTTCAGTTTTCCATGATCCAGGATGGCGACTCCAATATATGTTTTTAAATATTTTTTGATCTGCTTTCTTGGATTTTCCATTTTATATTATGAAAAATTAAAATATTGATTTTAAATTTATGTTCAGCGACCCCAAAAACCCCCGAGTTGCTCATTTTAAAGCAAAGTATATGTTCAAACAAAAATTTTGATTAGCCATCTCAGATTTGCCATCTTGGATTTGAAATATTAAAATTCTAGTTGCCGATTCGTGCTCAGCGACCTCAAAAACCCCTAAATAAGAATTTTTGTCGAAAAATAATCAATAGCAAAATGTGTGCATTAAGGGTTAAGCAATTGAACCGCTGTCAATCAAAAGGGCATTCGGCCTGAAACGCGTCGTTTTATTTGGCCCATGAGTCATAAATAAATATGATAACTTTATTAGTTTTAAAAATAATCAAGAAAATATTATCTTTTTATGCAATCGCAAAATGCAAATTTTTTGTGTTCAACTCGCCGTAAGTTCTACAATAATAAGAATTTTGTAATACAAATTCAACAAAATATGCACCATCACATAACGAAACTAATGCTATTTATAGAATTTCACCTAAACTTTATTTAGGATTCAACGAAGTTTTTTGGAAAATATCAGACAACTATGTTTAATATTTTTTGAATAAACAATTGATTTAAGATCTCAGCGCTGTCCGGCACGCGTGCTAGCTCGTCCTGGAAGATCAACGTCTGTATAACAGCGGACGATTAAAAGGTCAAACCGGCTAATGAAATGCGTACGGGACAGCGCTGAGATCTTAAATGAATTGTGCCTTTAAAAATATAAAACACAATTGCCTGATATTTTCTAAAAATCTTCCTTGGATCTTAACAGAATGACAGCGTTTTGTGTGTATCCCCTTTTGATCGCCAGCAGTTCAATGATCAAAATTACATAATTTGTTTAAATAATTTTAAAATTATAATTATACTCAATATAATTAAGCAAACACATATCATTTAAATAATTTGAAAACTATTTAAACAAATTTTTTATTGTTATCATTGATAAAAGCACTCTTCACGTCTAGAAAATACGTTAATTTCGGAATTTACCTGAAACTAAATGTTAGGCAAATTAAAACTCTTTAAATAATTGAAAATTAGTTTAAGAAGTGACTGGGTGATATTACTTTACCGATAAATGATTATTTATGAAAAAAATGTTCAAAAAGTGTTAACCCTCTAGTCTACACCTGGGTCACTGGTGACCCAAGCGATCCACACAATTAGCTTTTCCGCTGAGGGGCCGTTTCGGTGTAAGGGAGCGCTAAGCTAAAAATAAGAGGGAAAATACAGCCTATGTGACTGGTATAATGACGTCCTTATTGGGGCCTTGGCTTTCGAGTGACGCGCACAAAACTGCTTTTTCGGGTCACCTATGACCCAAGTGTAGAAAATGAATTGAAATTTCAGTGAAAAACTTGTAAAGTATTTTTTAATTTAAAATAGTGTTATGCAACGGAATAAAGATAAAAAATATTCCTATAAAGTTGTGGTGGGAAGGCGTTGTGAAGCAGGTAAGACTCTCACATCATTATGATGTTCTGCATCTACTGAAGGAAAAGGAGCATGAGAAAAATGACGCTACCGCAGAAGACGAGGACGCACTCGAAGTAGAAGGAGATATACGGATACCGAAAGCAGTTGCATTGGAAAATTATCTGCAGTCAGAATTTAATCCGAATTTTGACTTTGATATTGAAAATATGGTAGCGGATATGAAAAGAACGTCGAAAAGGCGTCGAGTGTCATCTGAATCATGAGGAAGTAAGAAGTATTCATTTTGGAATCCTAGTAAAAAAAAGTCAAGAAAAGTCAGAAGTAGTCGGAAGTTCTAACGATTTCTGAATATTCTGGAGATTCTCCTGATACAACAATTCTAATATTTAAAAAAAAATGTATAGTTGGCTCTAGGCAGCAGAGGCGAATTCCGTGGTAGACCTCGAACCAGAACGGTGCCCTGAGCACCGTTGTGCTGTCTGTGTTGACTGTTCCAAGAATTAGTTTGATCTTCCATAATTGTTAAGGTTCCACATTCTAACTATTATTTTCTCAAGCTTTATAGAACTTTTACTCAATAAATACATATAAATCTTATGAGAAAATTCGTTTGTCTCGTTCTTTTTCCCTTTTATATGTTCCAAAACATTATATATCAAAAATATAGTTTTTGATATTTTCGTCAAAGACCACATTCATACTCTAAAATAAATATACTTTTTAAAAGTTCATAAAAACCGTATATATAGTCTTGTAAAGTGAAGTCTCCAGATTAGGAAACACATCGAGGTTTTTCAATTGCATGAAAAATAACAGAAGTATCGTCAAAACCCCCAAAAAAGTCATTTTATGCGTCTTCTTGTTTTGCGTTCCTGATAACTTCTTCCAGGGTAAATATATCATGTTCTAACTTGAATATTCTATTAGTCAAGACTCTGAGGATTTCTTTTCACAATATGTAATATGAAAACAGCTCGTTCTTATATAGAATCCAAAATTCTGGATCACTGGTGACCCGGGTGTACTTCAACGTGTACGAAGAAAAATAGTGCAGACCAGAGGGTTAATAATCCGCAATATTACTTAAAATTCACATTTTTCACTTCTAAGGTTTTTTATGGGGACGCAAAAGACTACTTGAAAGTCATTCAACCTTAAGATTTATGTTTGATTCTTATTGTCTGGGGAATTCTGAACAACTGCATTATGTTTGATATCAACGCCTGAGTAGAATAAGGTGTTCATTCCGAATCTGCTTGCAAAAGGTGATGGTTTGCAGTTTTTTCCAAGAAGGTGTTAATTCCGTATCTGCTTGAAGAAGGTGTTTGTTCTGAATCCGTTTGAAAAAGATGTTGGTTCGGAACTCGTTCGACAAAGGTGTTGATTCTCCGAAGTATTTCATTCTTGAAATGTCATAGTGATACCACCACTGATGCAGGGGATTGAAGTTCCTTCTTTTATTTTAACTTCAAATTCATACTATTTTGCATAATTATATAAAACTAAGATAATAAGACACAATGTTTGTGGTGACGCCATGCAGTGTGGTGAGTATTGGATTAAATTCAGCGATGAAACGAACTTACCTGTAAGTGAAGTTCTATCGGAATCGTATGAAGCAGCCTCTTCCGAAGAGATGACTGGTAGTACCCCTACTTTACCTGCCGATGGTGCCACAGTTTTAAAACTTTAGGATGATTTTACGTGCTCCCCTCCCTTTACGGTCCCATTATGCGGATGCATGTGTACCTCTCATTACTTTAAAGTATTGCCGTAACTTAAAGGGGGTCATTAAATTTATAATTTAGGTCTGGGTGGGGCTGATCTCTTCAGAAGAGGCTGCTTCATACATTTCCGAATCAACTTCACTCGCAGGTAAGTTCATTTAATCGTTGAATTGTAATTCGCGTCTATTGCTCTAGATCACTAGTAGATGTTTAAAGAAATAGTTACGGCAGTGACATATTTTTTGTCTCTTTTAATCAAGACTTCTAAAACTATATGAAGTAGAAAATAAAAGCAAATTATTTTCCTGATTGCAAAATCGAGTTACCAAATGTGGTTTGATCATCTACAATATCTAAGTTATAAAACTTCGCGAAGGTTTCGGACTTCTTAGTTCATCCAGTGGTCAATCTAATAGTGTCAGTGCTTACACCCATACGTTTCGCCGCTAAAGTAGATGCGTGTCTTGTACTATAAGCAGAAAACTGTTCAGTATCCACTCTGCTCTCCTGTAAGATGAATTTTGTCCACCGACTTAACGTCTGTACATAAACAGCTTTATAATGCCTTTGAAATGATATGTTCTTCGTCCCTCCTCGAATATTTTTCGTTCTATCAATACAAGTGATTAAAGCTGATGCAGGACATTTGTTTTCTTCACTCTATAAGGGTACCACGAGTACTGGCTGTTTTCTATTATGTCCTGATGTTTTTATGTTTGCAGGAATTTTAATTTCAATCTTCTCCTCTACATTCCGCCCGTCTTTTAAATCGATCAGTGATAATGTTTTCATCCCTTGACCCGTTACACGAGCAAATAAAAAAATAAAGTTTTGCGATATTTTTGCAAGAGAAATTTTTTTATAGTTAGGAACCCATTTCCTTAAAAAATCTAATCCGAAACAGATGCCCCGAAGACGCTCATATTCTGATTTTCACAGAATTGACACCATTTCCGAATTGGCGCCTCGTATTTTTGCAGTGATGATCTACTGATTGATGCAACTGAAATATCGATCGTCGCTGCAAGCATGCCTCTTGAAGTTAAGGCATCCCTGATAAAACTCCTGTCACCAGGGAAAGCTAAGGACAAAAAGGATGCGGGGTCCTATTTGAGGAGCGTAATAGATTAATAGAGGGTTTAAAAATAATCGGTTTGCTTTCCAACATTGACCTGCATAGTGGATAACATGGCTGTACAGACCACTGAGGAAAAATAATGATACCTTGAGACCCCTCAATCTTGATTTTCCCTAATATTTTTTAAATAAAAGGAAACGGAGGAAATGCATAAAGGAAATACTTTGACTTATCTACTGTGAAAACATCAACTGCAATTGAACCTGGATCTTTCTTCCAGGATATGTATTGTTTGTATTTCGCATTAGCCCTACTTGCAAACAAGTCAATATCCGGTGAACCACATAAAGTAATTATCTTCTGATAAGCTTCGCTTGAAAATTAATACTCAGTTTCTGGTTCGAGGCGTCCTGAGTCGACATTGGCTGCAAATTTTTCTTTTAAAATAATGAAAGAAGCAAAAATCCATAAATTGTAGTCTTAACACCATTTCCAATTTTCTTTTGTATTTTCACTTAATTTTTTACTTTGTATTCTTGCCATATGATTGTGATAGCTAATTGCCGTTGTATTGTCAATTCTGAACAAAGTATTACAGCCTCAATATTTTTAACAAAACATTTTAGACCCAGACACGCAGCTAACAATAATAAATAATTAATATGATTTCCCTGATCATCTTCAGTCCAAAAACTATTAACTCTCTCGTGGGCGCAGCATGCACCCCAGCCTGTATTAGAAGAATCTGAAAATATTACAAGACGAAATTATGGACTATTCATTGGATTTTATAACTGTGAAAATATTAGTTTTCCACCATTCTAAATCTTTATTTTAGTTGGACTTAAGTTTCATTTTTGTTTCATCATTGCATCTTAAGGCTTTAATTTTCTCCCATTCTAAATCTTTTGCGTAAATCCATCCATATATGGCAGCTTAACAAGAATCGCTCAGTGATCCTACAAACGATGCGAATTCACGTATTTTACATGTTTTTCTTATTAGGAGCTTTTTTAATAATTCTGAAATCCTAACTCTTTTGTTATCAGGGAGTTCAAGCAGCATTTTTATTGAGTCTAAAATATAACCAAGTTATTTGCATCTCGTAGACGGTATTAACTGACTTTTTAATTTGCTGATAATAAAACATCATTTTTAAAGTAAACAGATTGTTTGAGTTATATTATCAATGCATTTTTTAGCGTCACTACCTATTAAAAGTAGATCGCCCAAATATGCCACTGATATTAAGCTAGACATTCTCAAATGCGATAAAACTGTCTTCATTATTTTTATAAAGACGTACGGGGCAGTATTTAAACCGGAAGGTAAACAACTGTACTCGTATAACTGTCATAAAAAAGAATCTTAATTATTTGCGATTTTCTTTTGATACAGGTACCAGATGATAGGCATCTTGCAGATCTAAGGGCGCTATTAAACATCCTTGTTGTATCAAAGTCTTAGCGGTCCTCATATCTTCTAATTTAAAATGCTAGGCGTCTATGAAATTATTAAGCTTTTTAAGATTTAATATTAGGTAATTTGAACCATCTGGTTTTGGTGTAAGGAAAATACTCGAAATAAATTGACCATGTATGAATCGGTATTTTAGGAAAATTATTTTGAAATACTCAGTACATTTTAAAATCACTCGATCTACACCTGCCACGAATGATACTTTAGTTAGTTGTACCTTTTCCGAAAGCTCGGCTCTTGGCCATGAACTCGACCCGGGTTCTGGCTCCTGAGTGGCTTCCAGTACCCTTGTTGAAGTTTGTTGGTCTCTTTCCGTTGACCGCTCTCCGCCCATGACTGGTGCCTGACAGGTTGTTGACGGGGCGGACCCTTCAAGTTTTTGCTGTTTTCCTTGACATTGTTGCTTTGAGCGGAGATTTTAGCTCTTCGCTGGATTTTTGGACCAATTTTGCAGTTTTAATATCATCCTCTAACTTCTTACCAAAAATCCATGCGTCAGTCAGAGTTTCCCATAAGGTGCTTTTCAGTGAGGCATTCAAAGTCCCCAAAATCAATGTTTTTCTTGTGATCGATTCTTCTCTTTAAAGGTCGATTAGCTGTCTCACTATATTGCTAAGGTTTTCAATTAGACTCAATTTTTTGACGTCACAGGAAGGCCCTCCTTCCTGTGACATTTTCTGTGACCTCCTTCAAGACATTTGCCCAGCGTACAACTACATCCTCATGTATTGGTGAAGCCAAGGCCTTTTCTGATTTCAATTTTTCCCCATTGCTTCGACATATTCTTTATTTAGCATTTTTGAAGTAAATCGATCTTGGCTTGTACTCTCTGCTTCTTTATCTTTATATGTGCTTGCCGGAAGTGTATGCTCTTCTACAGGGGACCCAGTGTCATCGTTAGGCCAACGAACTTCGTCATCTTCGAATCGATCATCATACGATTTCGAGACGGAATCGCTCGAACTGTTCGAATCAGATGAGCTCGAAGATTCATCCACAGCTATGTACAACAAAAAATAAGGCAAATTCAATTCAAATCTTGATGTTAATAGAATAAATTTATTTACAAATTTTTTTAAATTACACTACAGTTCTAAACTATTAGTATCTGAGTCTGACACAGATTCTATACGTAATTATTTATATATTTTGCAACAACCATATCCCTTGGAGATGAGAGTTAATATGACATGACACTCAGCAGACCTAAACTGCTTTAACTCTGTCAAGGAAAATCCGAATGTATGCGATGCAGTCAAATTCTTGGTATATGACTGCACCGAGTCATTTGATAGTCCTGAACCATCAAGTGACTTTCGATTTTTACCCAGGCTGGTAAGAAAATACTTTTCCCCGAGTGTTTCGGCACAGTCTTTTAGCAGTAACGCCCCTAAAACATAACTGCGATAACGCAGAATAAAAAAAAATATGTGTAACTTTCATCGGCACAAAGAAAGGAATGAGAGATAGAGAGGCTTCCGCATAATGGAACCGTATAGGGAGAGAGCATGTAGAATCATTTTGAAGATTTAAAACTGTGGCACCGTTGGCAGGTAAAGTAGGGGTTCTACTAGTGATCTCGAGGAAGAGGCGCGAAATAGAATAATTTCTTGCAACAAATAATTGAATATTATATTATTCATAACAAACTTGCCTACATCAGCGAAATGTAGACGTCCAAGATAATTACAGTTATTTACATTATTAAATGCATTAACATAATTTATTGAAGAATAATACAGTGAAACTCTTCTATAGCACTGATTTCGGGGCTGACGGTCGGCAGCAACTAACTCATTATAGCCTGCTCCGCTTTTGTTTGTTCACGCCTGACTGCTCGCCTGAGTGACAGCCGCAGACCCCGCGCACCCCGCGCAGCACCTAGTACACGTAAATGCGGCACGGCGTCAATTCTCGGTAAGGCTATAGAAGGGAGGGCTATTGAAAATTTTCACTGTGACAATAATTTACTCAAAGAAATTAAAGATACGTATATCGTGTATTATACCTAACACTATATAGTATATTTGTAGAATATTTGAATATCTTTTTTTTTCAAAGAAAATTATTTGGATAGATAAGCGTTTATTTTTCGGCCTGCTGGCGTTAAAAATTGACTTTCTCACACTTCCATTTTTTACAGAATTTTCTTACAACTATCTCTTACAAATTACCATCCATCCATAACTTATAACTAATCCGGTTGCTTATATAGCCTAACCTTCCTCGCTGCCCATCGCCACGCCTCGCACGCATGTCGCTGTTTTCTCAACATGCCCCGCATTGCCAGCCTTTACTTCCGCGGCTAACAACTAAAAGTTAACTGCTATTTAAAATATTTGCAATTTTCTTACATCTACTTCTTCTCCTATTTACAATCTTTCCTTCGCCATTCCTCTTCCTCCTTCCGTCTCCATCTTACCCAACACCCCCTTCACCCATGCTACTGCCCTTTTGTCCCCCCTTTCATGCAACAATACCTCCCTGCTTATGCCACTCCTTTTCATCTCTTCACACACTTTCAACCAGTGCTCAATTTTTTCATCCCCCTTTCCACACAACTCACACATGCTCTTCTCGCTAGAAAGCCAGAACCACATTTGCCCTTCCCACCCTCTCCTTTATATCACCATCCACTCCCCGATTCCTTTGAAACAGGAAGCCCATGTACACAAACTCTTTCACCTCCTGTACCGCTTTTTCCTTCTACTTTCCCTCCCGTCCTTTATCTCTCCCATCTTCTTTCCTGAACACCATAACCTTCGACTTGTCCACATTTAACTCTAACCTATTTTTGTCTAAGTATCTTCTTAACCTTTTCATCATCTCCTCTGAAGCCTCTTTGCTCTTTGTTAGCAGCACTATGGCATCTGCATATGCTTGTGACCATATCGTGACTCCTCCCACGCTCACTCCTCCTACCCTAACTCCTCCTACCACTACGGCCACTAGCTTACTTTCCATATCCGCGATCAAAATTGCAAAAAGCGTTGCGCTAAGCGGGCACCCTCGCCTCAACCCCCTATTCATCTAGAATCCCTCAGAAATTCCCTCGCCTCCTCTCACCCTATCTTTCATCTCCTCTTATTTCTCCCCTACCTTCTCTATGAGGCCCCTCTTCACTCCCCTCTCTTCAATTACCTCTTACAACCTCCCCCTATCCACCCGAAGGGAACGCGCCCTTTAAATCTACAAAAATGGCGTACACTTTGGCACCCTTTTTGGTTAGTTCTCTATTCACCACGTGCTGAAAAATGTCAATATTATCAATAGTACTCCTTCCCTCCATATAACCAGCCTGCGTTTCCAGCAATATCCCTTTCCCATCAACAACCTTACGCAGTCTATCTGCCAACACCATCGTGTATATTTTGTACGCAGTATTCATAAGCGTAATTTCTCTATCATTTTACTCCCTCTCCCTATACCCTTTCTTCGACAGTAGTACGATCAACCCCTTCCTCCTCCCTTTTGGGAATCCCTCCTACCTCCATACTTTTTTCACTACCCCTTCAGCCTCTGCCTTACCTCTTGGATGCCAAACAGCCACGCTTCGTTCTCTACCCCGTCCAGCCCTGCTGCCTTATATTTTTAGCTTCCTTATTTGCTTTTCTATCTTCTCGTCATACAGCTCCTCTCCATCTACCTCCCTCGTTCTTCTAATCCCCTCATCTTTCTTCGATGCATCTGACCCCTAAAATGAATCCTTCAAAAATATCCTCTATTTGTCGCTCCCTATCTTCTCACTTATCTCTACTCTACGTTTCCTAGACCTATTAATTATCTTCCACACGTCCCCTTCTGTCTCAACACTTGTCAACTCCTTTTTTAGCTCTATTTCCTTTTTCTGCTTTTTCTTTTCACACACCGCCCTAAACTCTTTCCTCATTTCTACGTATCACCATTCCTTTCTTCTTTTTCCTAAATACGTTCTTTTGCACACAAGCTTTCACTCTCTCTTTTAGATCCTCCCATATCTCATACACAGACTCCCACTCAAAGCTTACGTAGCCCAACTGCTCCTGATATTTCTCTATCGCCTCTCTTGTCCATGACACCCTGTCTCCTAACGACACTTCTTCCCCACCCTGCCTTTCGCCAGTCTCCCCCTGTATCCACAAACTTAATGGATGATAGTCTGATGCCACCCTCCCTTCCACTGCGAATTTCTCTATCTACTCCCACAATTGCATATTCATAACCACATCAATTATCACCCATCTTACCCACATACGTGTATTCTCCCTCTTTGTCCCCTTTTACCATACCATTCACCACCACCAAGCCTTTGCCCTTCATCCAGTATTTCAGAATCTCCCGCTCTTTATTTATTATCTTATCCTTCGATTTTCTTTCTAAGCTCTCCCCTTCCCGGT
>NC_046662.1:93790608-93818082 GCF_010883055.1 Belonocnema kinseyi
CCCCCAGTACCGCCGTACCTTCATCTCTCTCCTAGTAGGTTTTCCATCTTTTCTTTAATCCTTTCCATACTATCCTTATTGTACACAGTCACAAACTTATACATTGTACCTCCTTTCTTTACAGTCCTCATTTGCACGCCCCCTCACCTTTTCTATGAACTTGTTACACTAATCCATCCCTTACCCCTGTTATAATTCCCCCACTAGCCCTTCCTTTCCTTTTCACTTTGACCACCTCTTGTGGCCTCCACATATACCCCCTTGACAACTTTCGCTATACTCTATGCCATTCCTTTCTCTCTACCCACGTCTCTACCAGTCTAATCGAACGCCTTTTTCGAACAAGTTCGAAACCAACATCTTTTTCAAACAGATTCGGAACGAACACCTTCTTCAAAGGAACTTCGAACCATCACCTTTCTCAAACAGATTCGGAACGAACACTTTCTTTAAACAAACTGCGAATCATCATCTTTTGCAAACAGATTTAAAACGAACACCTTATTCTACTCATTGTCACGTTTAAACATACGAATTACAAAAAGCTTACTTTTTTCATATTAAATCAATGGGAAACTTCAAGACTGATTTCGCTCAAATGTGAAGTATAATTTTTTGGGAGAGTTCAAACGAAACTGAGGAGCGTGGAGAGCACGGATATTTCAAAAAATGCCACCATGTCTAGATAAGAACCTTTCTAATGGCCATAACTTAAAAGATGATGATTACTTGTCACTTTCATAAAATGAGGTGCAACAAGAATAAATGAAAACTTAATCCATCATTAAATGGGGCTATTGAAGTAGTAAAAAATGGATTCAAAATCCGAAGATGAATAAATGATTCTCACTTTATAGGTACAAGAAAATCCTTCGCGAAATTTATTAGTTGAGAAGCATAGTGATAAAATTGGTATAAAAATGATTAATTATGAAAAAAGAGATCTCCGTAGAGTATGTAATTATTAATTAATGCTCTTGCTTGTAAAATAATGATAATTTAATTAATGTTTAGATACTGTATGACATCTGTATTATACATGAAAATTAAAATTAATTATTTTAATTACATTTGCGCGTTTAAAAAATGACTGTGCGGTAAGCTGCATTATTAATTGTAACGTGGTCTCCCCTATACTATATCTTTCATTTAAAATGAGAATTATTTGACAATGTTTGCAATCTTAAGGTGTCTCAAACTTGTCACTTACGAACCAATGAGCAATGGGTTAGTCGATTTTCCAATAACATTATTGCCTGCTGTAACTTGTATGGCAAAGTGCCGCAGGCCTTTAATTGAATAGCAAGAAGTAGATTAGTGATACTAAGTGGAAGTGAAATTCAATCACGTTAAACTTTCGTAATAGACTTATCTACTTTTTGACCCCATGTTACATTTAAAACTTTGTATGGGTACGTTTGTTTATTAGAAATTTCTACTAAATTCATTGCATGATTAAAAAATTAATTCTAGAATAGTTTGGGGAGCGGGCTAAATTGAGTGTTTCATTGGCGTAGTCTTACATTTTTGTCAATTATCATTTTGCTCATTTTATATACCCCGTTTGAATTTACGCCCGGATAAGTTCACTCTCGATTAAGTTCTTACGTTGCTCTTCGTTTAGGTTTACTTTCACCTCCCCAACAAGTTCTCAGTGATTAGTTCATTTAAGCTTCACATATATATGTCAACCAATCGCATCACCTAAGTAAGATGTTTTCATTTTGGAGGAGTAAACTTAAACGGGGTTTCAGTGTAATAGTAAATATAATTTTTGTCGCAATCCTGCATGTCAAGAACTTAAATTTAAGCTATCCCTAAGGAAAATCGTATTGAAAAAAAAGATTCCAACATAGGGTTCTTCTGTCCCCTCAATTTTCATATATTTTTCCCTTTCACTTTGAAAGATTGTTTAAAATTTGGGAACTAAATCGAAAAGCTATTTTGACTAAGGTTAGTAATAGCTTGCATGTTTTTTTTTCAAACGAGTTCAGAAACGCACAGATGCTGGCTCGAGATTATAAACATTTACTATGAAACTCTGAAAACTTGGAGGATTAACACAATAAACGATAAATCAGTACTAAGGTCTAAACTTTTCTTTAGATTGATTTCAGGTACAAATAGAGAGTAACTTACTAGAAAACTTTTACTATACTTTTTTAAATTTTTGTTTATAAATATTCTTTGTCAAGAAGAAGTGGATATAGAGAAAGTACTGCTAAAATAAGTCTTAAATACTTATTCGAATTTTATCAACTAAATATAATTTAAAAAATTAATTTAAAGGTATTTTAATAGAAATCATTTACTTTAATGTGGCCAATTCGTTCAAAAGAGCGTGTATCATATAAAAAATTCTATTAGTTCTTACAGTCGTTCGAGAAGTACATACAAAATATTAGTCAATCAATATGTCACAGAAAGTAACCTGAATGAAAAAATGCTGCTGAAAAAGACAATTAAATGTAAGAAAACGTGTTTTTAATTTAGAAATCTTGCTTGTGTCTTGTAATTGAGTTCTACACGTATTTATTATTGTTTATTTGGGTTTTTTCCGACCGACATTTATAAGATAAAATAAATTATTACAGTAATTATTAAATCATTTTAAGAAATAATATTTTTTAATTGATAAAAAATGCAATTGATGATTGACCTACAATCGAATAATATGTATATAGAATGTATAGAGAGGTATAGAGAGGTATAGATTTTTTAGATTGATCTATAATTCTCGTTTTATTTATTTGAGTAACACGTTCATTCTGCAACACTGCTTCAACCTAGGCTGCTGATCAATCTTTCCAGCAATCGCCATAAATAAAGAGCCTCTCAAAGTCGTCATGTGAGGTTCCCCACTCGGGCCCATTAGTATCCAAGGTCTTTTGTTTCAGGCGTCAATCACTCTTCTGACACTCTTTTTATTAACTATTTGACGCCATAATCTTCTGTCCCGGCATACCTTTCTAACTTCTGTCACGACCATGCCTTTTTTCATTAAAGCTCTCGTGTTTTTGTGGTTTCTTACATCTCTTCTAATTAGGTTCTCATGCACACATTCCAACCACTCCTTCTGCGATCCTCCTCTGGGCACACTGAGATGAATGAATGATTATGTATTTCATGTGAATAACATTAATTTTACTCTCATCCTTTTCTTGATTGATACATCTCTTGCTGCCGTATAGTACAGTCGATGCAAATATAGAATTATGTATTGCCATTTTAGCTTTATTTGATATATATTTACTTCTGATAATGGGCCCTGCTCTACCTATAACTTTGTTACCTATTATAATTATATTTATGTTGGCGCACTTATTTTAATTATTTATAAAGACAGCTATATTGGTACCATATTGGTACTTGCATTTTTTGTGATTTTATCATTTGGATTGCCTTTAACATAGATACATTTCATATTAAAATGCATAAATTTATTTGGACGAGTTCTTTTACACACTCAGTATTTTTGTTTGCATTTCATGTTTTTTTGATAATAATAAAAAATACGTGTATGTGTGCAAAAATAAATTTTTCTGATAAAATTGGAATAAAATGGTAGCCTGCAGACGCCTTATTGTGTTCAAAATGATTTAGGTTAAAGATAGTAATTCCCAGTAGCGATTTTGTCCTTATTCGCATTTCGTCCTTAATGGCAATTTTTCTTGTATAGATATTGTGTATCATTTTCTACCTTTTTTAGTATTTCTCGGTGATTTGCACGCGCAAATCTTGATTTCAGTCGTCTTTATTACACGCAATAAATTAATTAATACAATACGTCAAGCACTTTACTTAAGCCTGCTATTGTTACTGTATGTACAATATGATCCTGTCACATGATATAATAGTATGTAATTATAAATTTCATATTTCGAATACAATTGTAGTCCTCTTGGATACATGCAATCGTTTTAGGCTTTTTGTTTTATCACCGAATTTAAGCTCGGATGGTGGTAGTCATATGACTAACCAAAAATTTTCGAAATACAGGATGTCCCAGCATGACCTTTTTATTACGAAAGTACCAGGAAAGTGTAACTTAATTTTCTTTTTCAATTTTAGCTTACTAAAAAAATGTGAGGATTCATCATAGAAAAGTCAGGACTTCTGACCGATTTCGTACACTTTTGTTACGTTTCTTGACAAAGTTGTCAAAAAAAAAACAGAATTTTGTATTTCGAGGGTGATTGATGTTATTAATTTATATTTTTTATTCACATTATCTTATTATTTATATTTCATTGTAAATACTTAAGCATACTACATGAGTACATGACTATGGAGATAATTCTCAAGATTCTATTCGTTTTTACTTATCTCTTTCTCTTTAGGATATACATTATATTTATCTTAGTTTTTAATTTTCAATGAAAATTATAAGGTGTCTGCAATCGTCAAAACACGTATATTCTCAGTTGCTAACTTCAAATTATATAATTAAGTAAATAACAATTAATTGTGATTCTAAATTCCTTACAGTCGGCCTACTAATAGGTAGGGATTAAAATATTAGGATTGATCAGGATGTTCAGAAATCGTCAGAACTTCAGACCATTTGTGACGATTCCTCACTTTTCTTTAGTAATATAACCAGTGCTTATAGTGAATCCTATAAGTACTTGTAAATTAAAGTTTTTTATTAAAATAGATCTTATTCATTTAAATATCTTGAAGTTATCATAAGAAAAAGAATCAGTGGAGGGAAAAAAGAAATTTATTGTTTGTATAAATACTGACAAAAAATAAATATTTTAACTAAATTCGTACAATTGTTTAAACAACTTGAATATATGTGTGAACATTTAAGAGTATTCTTAAAAAACAAATTAGTTATTAAAAAGATTAAAATCTGTCGAAATTTGAGTGTCATCAAATTTTTCGCATGCTTTTTTAGGTAAACTATATACTTTAACAAACATAAACTATTTAAATAATTTTTAAATTACTTAAACAAATTATTTGTTGTTATCATTGATTAAAAACTTATAACTTCTAGAAAATACGTTCATTCCCAGACTTACCCTAGAAAAAAACATATTTTAACAAAATGAAAAGTTTTAAACAATTGAAAAGTTAAAAAAGAATGATTGTGCATTCTTAGGATTCACAGACTTAATTGTAACATCGCTTTTAAATATTAGACATACAAAACCTGAATTCTTCCAAAGTTATATCAATAGTCTTCATGGACTCTGTGCCACCCCTTAATATTAACCGATTCGACACTAATTTAAAGATCATTTTTTTGGGCTTTCATATAAAAGTTTGAATTCAGGGCAAAGAAATTGAAAAAGTGATAAACGTGGGCCCCCGAAGTCGATACACTTTATTACTGCTTTTCTTTAATTTTCTACTGGGGATATATTATTTTGATTGATAATCCAAACGTTTCTATGGACGAAAATAGACTAGTTTAAAAACTATATATACTGAAGTTTCCAACAGTGTGATTTGTCAGCGCATGTCGTCTAAATAACGACATTATTTACTTTGAAAATTAATACTCGTTGTATCCTTTATGAAGATTGTTAAATGTAGCACATGTTTTGGAAAAATATCGATAGAAATCTTCGTAGCATCGTTTTTGTCTATCTGTTTCTCATTAATCATAGGACTTGCTGTAGATAGCTTTCCTTTTATTCCTGTGTTGTTCGATTCCGTGCTTATCTTTGCGTTTGAAGACAGCAAGGAAGATGGCTGGGGAGAAATTCAAAGAAAAGAAAGTAACTGCGGAAACGGAAGCATTTCTTTTCATTCTTAAAAATGTATTGTATGTCGCAACTATTCTTCCTTTTCTGCTCATCTTGCATCTAACTACTCCTCAGAATCACGCAATTATTTGAAATATAAGACTAGCTATTTTCTAATGGAAAATATAAAATTATTTGGTCCATAGTACAAGTTTGAAATATTTCATCAGAATAATAATCTAACAGTAACATGTCGTCAAGTAAATAGGACTTATCTTTCGTCGCAAACGACCCAGATGAATATGGGACGCCAAATAAACAAGACAAACTATCACAGATTTGCTTAAAAATATTATTGATAGATCCCTTAAAATACCAAATCTAGTTTACCATAAAAAATATTGAACTATGTAAACAATTTTTTTTATTTATTAAACGTTATCCTATTGATTCAGTTTGAAAACATGTGCACAAGAGAATAAATTGTATAAAAAACTTTGAAGATAATCCAAATATAATAAGCAGAGAAGATTATAATAGATTTAACACTTATTTTCTTCCCTATTTTGAGGAAATTTCAAAGATCTGGAATTCAATCCTGGGTAAATTAGGTTTACATACCATATTTATAGAGTTACAAATATTGTAATGCATTTTATATAGGGCAGACACGACGAGAACTTAGACTCAGGAAAAATGAATATGAAAACAATTTTAACAGAAGTCCTAGATATCACTCAGTCCTTTCAAAGCATAAAATTACAAATGGTAATAAATTTTATTGAAATGGTATTCAAATTCTTTATCATGAGAGAAATCAGAAAAATAGAAAATTCATGAAGATGCTTTTTGTAAAGACAGAAGGTTACGAAGCTATTTATTTAAAAAACCACCTCTCAAGATACAACAAAGTATGGGATAGAGTTATTAATTGGTCGAAGTAATATCTTTGTACTTTCATGTGAAATGAGTTCTTAAATAGAACAATTATTTTATCACTAAAGACATAGATTATATTAGAATTAATAAAAATTTTATTAATTTATTACTTCCATAGAAGTATAAAAAGAATTGAGAAAGAAAAAAATGAAAGGTTGAGCCGAAAAATTAGGTAGCCTAGAAATCTGTTTTTTAATGTTGAATATGTTTCATGCTTATTTTGCATTACACTGTTCCTAATAAAATAGATTACTTTTCAATCTTAAATGAAAAATACTGAGAAAAAATATATATAAAATATCTGAAAAGAGTTTTATCTACGTAGTTCAGGAAATCAGTCGTCAAGTAATTAAATATCGATTTGAAAAGAACTGCCAATGAGGTAACAGTTTTAATTAAAGAAAGTTTAGATAGAATGGTTGTGAGATTTCGTTTTAAACTTAACTTTCATCCATGAAAGGAGAAAACTTCAGAAGAAGAAATGATTAGTTGAATAATGAAAGAAGAATTTTTAATCAATTGATAATTAATCACGATTCGTTGCTTATTTCGTTATTTCTACCGAAATAAGAAAAATTTAAGATGATAACGAAAAATGTACTATTTCAGAAGTTGCCTTTTCTAATAACATTAATTCGTTTTTCAGATTTTTATTACTAATTTTTCAGAAATAATTCATTTAAAAAATATATTTATAATTCATGAACATTTTAATACTTTCCAAGGTTTTACTAAATAATGAAATGTATTTTTAAATTCTATAATATGTTGTGATTCTAAATAAACGCTTTGCAAAATATTGGATATTTTCTGGAGAACGTTAAAAAACACATTTTGCGTTTCCAACGCAACCTCTAAACTTCCTGATCTGCGGGAAAAATGGGAAAGAGCAACACCAGCTCGAACACGCAAAATGGAAAATTGAATTGGTGAAATTACTCCGCGTATGCCATAACCATTTCTTACCTACTGGTCCTCAAAGCCATTCATTTTGATATGGAATCGAACCATATCTGTTCTTCTTTCACATGCCAATTCGAAACGAATATATTTCGCATGTAATTACAGTCTTTCTCGAAACGAGATATATTACACAATGCAAAAGTGGTCGCGAAAATTGAATTCGCTTATAAGCAATTCTACACCCGAACTTGAATAAAATTATGTTAGGGAGGAATATGCATTCATACTTCATAGAGGTCGTGGTAGAAGTGATGAAACTTCATTCCTTAATATATAATTCATATCAAGACATCTCGTATGTGATTGAACGATCTTTTCAGCTTGATGTTTTTTCGCTTTCTTTAGTGATTTATCTGAAAATTGGATCAGAATAAAATTATTTTTTAATTCGGTCAAGTATTTAAAGAGTTTTCAGTCCCTGAGTTATAAAATCATTCTATTATATACTGCCTTAATATTTAAACATTTAATTCGAAATTACAGGTTTTATTACATAATTGTTAAATTTTTAAATTGTATACGAATAAGGTCTGCCATAGCTTTTAGATTAATGGTATTATTTTTAAAATGTGAAAAAAGTTCGTATGCGTTTTTAGCACAGTATTTTAGTTAAATATTTTCTCCTTTGATTTTGTAAGAAAAAGTAATCCTTTTTTGCGTTTACTGCAGATTCCCATTCAATATACTCGTAATTCCTCTCCTATGTAAAATGAGCATATATTTTATCGTTGCTCATATAAGTAAATGTCAGAGAACATTGAATTCCGGGTCTTTTCAATGTTCTTTGAATGCTATACATTACCACCTACTGTCAGTGTAAATCTGGATGCAAGATAAGGAAATCATTCGAATATCCGTTTGCTAGTCGAGTACCTTCATGCACGCTAGCACTGAGTTTCTTGACAGTCGAAACATATACCTCTCTTTACAATTTTACACCAATTTAAAGCTATTAAATTTTCTAAAAATAAAATGACATTTATATTACACCAACAAGAGTCCGCAAGGTCTTTTAATGCAGATAAATCCCTGCTCATTTCTCGTTTTTTCCCTCGTTTGCCTAAATGTTCCCCGATCATTAAATTTTAAACATTAGCCTTTTTTTATTTATTTTTTTTTTTTCATTTAAAAATTGAAGCTTCAAATTAAGGACGAATTCTTATGTGATTTGAAGTATCTAGGATTAAAACTTTTAATATTTAAAATTAGTTCGAAATTTTCTAATTTGAAGACGTTTTATTCTAAGGGCTTGAAAACTATACTCTGTTCAGTTAAACTCTAGAGAATGACCGACAGGAACGACGAATTTTCGTCCAGTTCGCGCAAACTGTCATAAAGGCGTGGCTTAGAAATTTTAAATCTTCGGCAACCTTGCTTGCCGAGGGCCTTAGATTCAAGTTTCTGACCTCTCTTTTTCCAATGCGTCATCATTCTTAGATTTATAGCCGTGAGAAAAACTTCTAATGCCTGTTTAATATTTGTTCAACATACCCTTTACGGGGTTTACTCCACCTTTTTCTGAAAAAAACTGCGCGCTGTCGATCATTCTCTCACTAATCAGAGTATAGAAGAATGTAAACTTGATATCTAAATTCGTCTTTCTCACCAATTACTCGAATCTGCGCTTCACCTTAAGCTTAATTTAAAAAAAGTTTTATTTTAGCATCATTTCTTCAAATTACAAGAAGAAATACCATAAAATTGAATTAAAAATGAATTTTATTCAATTTGGTTACGTAGTGAAATCGACACTAATCCTTTATTTGGTGTCTGATAACATGATGCATTCTAAAAAGCACTCGATTTTATTACTACAATTCACAATAAAAATTACATTAAGTGCTTAAAAAATGTCTTTGAAGCATGTCACACATATGGCCTAAGCATAGTGTATGCAGCTCCAGGGAAAACATACAATTAACTATTTTAAAACATATGCTTAATGAGCTTAAAACTTGTATCAGAAATT
Organism: Belonocnema kinseyi; assembly: GCF_010883055.1. Classification (NCBI taxonomy): domain Eukaryota; kingdom Metazoa; phylum Arthropoda; class Insecta; order Hymenoptera; family Cynipidae; genus Belonocnema; species Belonocnema kinseyi. Next base: position 93,800,179 of record NC_046662.1, read on the forward strand.
ACAATCCTCATCACTTATATTTTTATTTTAATGTAATATAGAAAACAATATGTTCTTAACTTGGAATTTTCATAAAAATCATTTTATCGTAACTTGTATACAAAAACGAATAACATTCGGCTACTAGAAATAACTTTTTGGTGTTGATGTTTGTATCAAATTGAAGAAAAAACAACTCACTACTTATTCCGTATGCTTCAAGAAAAATACATAAATTTCATGACCAACTAAGGAAAGGTCTAAGAAAAAGTTGCGCATAAAACTAAATTTGTGAATAATATAAATATAAATTAGAGCGGGGAGAAAAAATTTGCTAAATGATTTTAGGGCCGCTTCTATTTTAAAACTTTTATTACATTTTTGTGTTCTGGTTTACATTGAAGTAACATCCATCAACTTAACCCTCGAGTTAAAGTCGAATAATACGAATAAAATACTTTGAGCTTTGCCTTAAGAAAAATCGAAAATAAAGGATTATACTCTCCTGCAAAATTGTTGCCAAAAAGCTAATCAATAGTACTGAGGTATTTAGATCAATCATTTTAGTTTTTATACAAAGATGTCAAAATGAGAAAATATAATATCTTAACGTTTCAAAATTAATTTAATTAAACAAATTATTTTATCTGTAATTTGTTATATTAGATCATTACTGTACGTTTCTTTTATTTTGAAACATTTTATTGCGTTTCCTTATTTTATTAGATAATAAGACCTAATTACAAAGTGCTACAAATAAATTCGAAACGTGAGTACTTTTACAAGATCTTTGTTTGTTTTTATCCAAATTTAAGTATAAAATATAAGTTTTAAAACAGAATACTTATTTTCAAAGAGCCCTATATGTTGTGATTCGTCCATGTGCGAATAAGCTAGTGGTAGAGGAGAGTAGTGCTAAGCGGAGAGTATGACTCAGTCGACACTTGCTTATTTAAAGAAAAATATAAACTGTGTGAACTTGACTTTTAAAAATAAAAGTGCGCCCTACTGCCCTATCTTTGTCAACAGAGTTTCGTGGAATTCTGATTATTTTTAATATTTTTCGGATAACAATATACAAAATTGACTTGTGGGGCTAAGTCGACACCGAGTACGTCATCGTGTCTACAAAATACATAAACAGATATACAAAATACATTCAATTCTACATATGGATGAGAATGCCGAAAAAGTTTGTCTGACAACGTTTTAGGTATTATTTGATCGAGAATTTAGTTGGCTGCAATAATAAAACGTGTTTAAATGCGTCCTTTTTTCTTAAAATTTTGTAGACAAATGTCCATTTAGTCCTAAGAGGGTGTGACATCTTAGTCCCGCGATTTTTCGCTTGACAGATTTTTCATCACTTCACTCTTTTTATAATAATTGACAAACAAAAGATAGCACTTCAAAATCAAATGCAGCAATTTGTAGCCAACTAAACTCTCAATTCAGCAATATGTAATATGTTTTCAAAAAATTCGGTTTTGAATTATAAACTACTTGAAGAAGAAAGGGTCGACTTAGCCCTACTATAACCTGAATTAAAAGCTTAAGTACCGAGAGAATTAATTAATTCATCCCAGATTATTATAATGGATTTCTATTTCTATTTCTATTTATAAGTAATATTTAAAATAATTGAAAGAGTGTAATTTGTTTCTGACAGAAGCATAATATCAAATAATATGTAAACAGAGAAAATTTTATTAAGGCAAGATTAATGCTAAGACGAAATTCATCTATGAAAATGTAAATTATAGGACGATGAAAATGAGATTAAGCTCACTGATTGCAAACTCGTATAGGATCGTTATATATCGACAATAAACTGTAAGAAATTGATTATCCTCTAAACTTAGAAACCGTTTCACTTCCAACCAAATATGCAAATTTGTACACATACATCATCCCTAGACGCTTCCAAGTTACATAATGCTTTGTGATTCGATATTGAACATACGTCTACGTGAACGATCATAAATTATGTCAATATGCATGAGCAAATTAATATTTACCATTCCTGCTATGTATTCTCAATCTCTTGATTGTTCTCGTTTTTAATTCAAAATTTACACTTTCACACTACTTCTGAGAAATATTCCATACGTCAAAACACTATATCGATGTCTGATCTAACGCGCAATATGATTGTGCCAGCAATTCATTTCTTTCAGTGAACTACTACATTTCTAGTACTCGTATTTTTGCACAAGTTTCTATATGTAAATATTTTAAGAAGAATTTTTAACAAATAAGTATTCATTAAAAAATAAATATATATTTTCCTTTCATACTTTCTATTTGATCTACTGTTTTTTGCAGTAATAACGTAAAAAAATATCTTCGATAGAAAAATCATTCGGGCAGAAAAGCGCTTTCTTTTTTACGGTAAGAGTTAAAATTGATGTCCTTTGGATAAGGATACTGTAGGATAAAACCAGCCAGAAAGGAAAGGGACGACAAAAGGGCAGTGATGAGAAGAGAAAAGAGCGTGAAGGTATAAAAAAGGTAAAATAATGCACCAACTTTCGCTCTGGCAAGCATTGCGGAGCCAAACTGCAATCCCTAGAGGCGAAGCAGATAACCAAACTTTGACTTAACTTCACCTATATCCTTCCTGGGATATGTGAAATGTAACACATCTGGGTTTTCTAACTTGGTATTTTCTTTGATAACTTTCTCAGACATGTTGCGATCGGAAATTTGTTTCATAAATGTTACGATGTATGTTAGATCTTATCAAGAAAAAGTTTAACCCAAAATTAAGTTTATAATTCCTGAGGGCTCCATGTTAAGAATGTGATCATAACTTAACTGTTTAGTTTCAAATACCTCTGATTTGAATTTTTCACCTTAACCCTTTTACATTATCTGAGAAAAACTACAGTAGAAGGAAATATAAGAATTTATTTCAAAGGTACACGTCGTTACACATCTTTATCACATTATTTCACTAGATAAAAAATTCTCATTTATAAAAAGCAATCTTCTATTCTGTCTACTTTTTGTAAAGTATGATCCTTTTTTCTTTTTGGGAAAACGTCCTTGCAAAAATATAAAATATTTTATTTTTCAGCTTAGCACTAGACCCCATATCACGGTAACATCGTATTAAATTTTCGTTCGTACGAGAGACATAAATATGAACAAGGTATGTAATGAACTATTCTACTCGTGCCAAGCGGTCCCTTTACGACTTTTCATCATGACTAAAATTCTCCAAATATAACATTTTTGACCAAATTTAATTTTCTTGTTTCATTCAAAAAAGTAAAAGAGAAAAATGTTTATAATAAAACGCTGGAAATGAAAAACCTGTGATTCAAAATAGATTCTGGATAAGGTTTATAACGAAGTGGAAATTCTACTTTATGTGGCTAGAATCAATAGAAAGTTTTACAAAGATAAAACTATCTATCAAATTATTCATTCGAGCGTTTAACTGAATCTAATTTTAATTAAATTATCATCAAGACCAGAAATCATTGAGCTGTGAGCGAACATTTCGATTCGTTCCTCTCCTAAAAAGTGACCTGGCTTTAAACTAGGTTCCAGATTTAAGGTTCAAATTGGAATTAATGATATCATCTAAATTTATTTGTGCAATTGAAAAACTGAAATCTTCACCAATAATTCAATTTTTTTATTAGAAGTACGCAAATTGTTCCGTGCAAAAGGGCTATGAAAATGAAAATTCCAGAACGTGAATTGGGATGACGTTGGCCAATAAACTTTCTAGCGAGGCCGTCGCAAAGCAGAGGTAATCGGATACCGGAAGTTTAGGGCGAAGGAACTTTACACTCGGCAGCTATTAGTCGCTAACCACATCTCGTGTAGAGAAGAAAGTTAGCTGCTTTCAATTCAGCACTTTTATCCGACCTCCCTCCCATAACTTCCCCAAGAAACTCTTACGAGCGACTTTTAAGTAGTCTGTGTTATTCTCGAATCTTCGTCAAGTGGATTACAGATGATGTATGGGCATCGCTGGTATTCTGTCCAGAAAAGTTTCTCTTTATATGATTCTGCTTTTATTAAAAATTTCCTCAAAAGCTAAAGGGGGGGAATCAATGATGAGAGGGTGAAGAAGAGGTAGGGGTGCGTTTTGTTAAAAGAGAACAGTGGAGAGAAAAGGGATATTTTCTGGGGAGGGGAAGGAATAGAGATAAGGTTGTTGGTGAAAGGGGCAAGGATGAGTGAACTCATAAACGAGATGAGAGGAGAGCTGAGTGATAAGGAAATAGTTTTGTCATTGATCGGCATATTTTATTTTATTTAAAATAACATTTAAATAAGCTAGAAACTCTTTATGAGGGCGCGTGAGGTCTGCTCGGACTTTATTTATTCGAATTGCAAATTTCTATAATTTTTTTTACGAGGTGCCAGTCAGCATTTATAATATTAAGTGGCAAATAAAAAACGTGGCATTGACAATTGAAATAAGAATGATAGCAAATAGGAAATCGCAAAATCTAATTTTAATCAAACAGAAATTCTGGTTTAGAAATTTATATAACAGAAAACTATTTCAAGTGGAAGTTAGAATAAATAAACACGCTATGAATAAAACGTTTTAGGACAAATTAAAAAAATTAAATTGGTACAGATAAGGTGTCGAAACTTCATGAATAATTTAGCAGCATTTCTAATTTAAACCCTCCCTGAGAGGATTTGAAATCGTTCCATTCTTCCTCATTTATCAAACGATACATGTCAATTGCGATCGCAAGCAATTCTTTTCCATTTGGTAATTCATTTAAGTAGCTACGACACTTGCGAGTCTAGACTTTGCTTTATGATCGAAGCAATGGCTTGAAAGCAATTTGTAACTTTCTGAACTTTCTCAAATTATGCATGGTCGCATGCCGCATCAAACTTTGTGGATCAAAGTTGCTTTATGAGGCTCAAATATTGGAATTTGTGTTTCACAAACAAGGGATGCGTCGCGAAATTTCATGGTTCTTATTACCTTTTGCTAGACAACGTATTATTTAAATACTCATATACTACTGAATGTATGAAATTTTATTAAAATCCTATGCCATACAACTTGCTTAAGAAAAAGTAGTTACTTTTTCGTTTTTAAATTCAAATCAGTGCATTATTATCAGTATTGTTTGATTTTTTTATATTGAAAACTACTGCATTTCGGCTTGTCAAAAAAATACCAGTTGATTAAAAAATATAATTTTATAAAAACCCAAATCCGAAAAATTATGAATTTGAGAGCAAAGTATCTAGATGTTTACGTTTTGAGACTCTCTGAACCCGAAAAACAGGTTTTTACGAATATGTCTGTCAGTCTGTATGTATGTATGTCTGTATGCATGTATGTACGTATGTACAATTTATTATTATAACTTTTTTCGATAAAAAAAATTAACAGAGTTATAGCATTTTTAAAATACGAAAAAAACAAACGAAAATAAAGATTTTAATCCAAACAACGTACAATGTGAAAAAAAGTCAAGTGAACAAAAATGTTACTTTTTGAAACCCCTAGGAGATTATCATAGCACCTTTTTTATTTCTTGTAAAAAATCAAGACTTCAAGTGTTGATTGCACAAAAAAAATAATAATAATTACTTAAGTTTTCTTTGATTGTAAGGCATACATAGCTAAAGTGAAAATAGTTTTTTTAGTTTACTTTTAGATACAAACAAAAATCACTTTGGAGCTATCAAAAGTAAAATTTTATGGTAGATTTCCAGTGAACTTTCATTATCTCATCGAAATATTTTTGAAAAACAAAAAATATCTGCTTGTATGGAATTAAATTAATTTAATATAGCCATTCATATTTTCTAAAAATACTCACATTAACTATGCGTAAAAAATAATTTCCTATGCATGGAGAACAAGATATCGCAAAACCTCTGTATTGAAATAATGCGAAATATGATAATGTACAAGCCGATTACGGAGCTTTGTATGATATTATAATGCACTAACATCGCTTGACCACTGCTTGAACCCTCGTATATATAGTATAATAGAATAATAATATAATGAAAAATCTTGCAATGATACAAATTCTTGTAAGTTGTTAAACTTTATAAAATAATTTTCATAAAAATTTCACAATCAAATATTTCCATAGCTTTTGGCAGAAGTAGTTTTTCTTTCAATTTATAATCTATAAAACATGTTATTACGAATAAAATTTTTAATACAAGAATCAAATATTAATGGTTGATTAAATAACTTTATTTCCAATTAAAAATAATTATTTTGATTATTCCAAATTTTTAAGATTTTCTTGACACGTTCTAAATGGAAAAAGGCATTACCTTATGAAAAATCGAGAACTCACAAAAAAGGCAACTTTTTTGGAAAAACCCACGAAACCTTATTTCCCTTATAGATTTCCTGAATTTACAACTCTTTTTTATATATTTTATTACTTTAGTTTAATCACTCATTCATAAATGAACATTGTGTTGAAGTGTACCAACCAAGGAACGAGTGCCCTTGTTTGGGACGTTTGCATAGATTCACAAAAATCATTTTTAAATAAACAATTTGTTTTTATAGTTTATATTATCTGTTTCTACGCAATAGATAAGTATGGAACCTAATGTGTAAGCATGAAAAATTATTTATATTAATGTTTTTATTATTCTTATGAACGAAAAACGAAAACCGTCCTAAACAAGGGCATTCTCCTCACGTAGTTTTTATTTTATTCGTAACAAAAAATATAAAAATTAAATTTTTGGACAAACAATACAAGTTACGAAACAAAATACAAAAGTTATTCACCCAAAAAAGAGCTGTAAATTTGTCATTAATATTTGTTTGTAGAATGCGTCGTGTTTGTTTTATTCGTAAAAAACAACATTAAAAATAAGAAAAATTAAATTCTTTAACAAACGACACAAGCCATGAAAAAAAATAGGCAAAGTTGTTCAAGCAAAAAAGCTGCAAATTTATAATCAATTGTTTTTTTATTATTATTATTAAACGCGTAGTTTTGGTTTTACTCATAAAAATTTTAATTAAAAATTATATTTTTGGACAAAGGTTACATGCTAGGAGAAAAAATGTAGAAGTAAGAGTCGCGTATCCAGAAAAGGACTGCAAATTTTTAATCAATAATTTTTTGATAGTACAATTAGATTTTCTTTAATTCGTAAAAAATATGTTTAAGAAAAGGACAAAATCCTAAATAACATTATATTTAATAAGATTTTTCGCCTAACTTATCTCTACTTTGTTTAGAACCACTTCACGCTGGGATGCATATTTTTAGTTGAAAGCTTAAAGGATAACATTGGAAATAAAGTAGGCGTGTATATTTTGTCGGATCGAATATAGTATTTCCGATTAAAAGTGCGTTCATTATCGGATCGGTCTATTCGATTCGATCGACCAAACGATCTAATTCTGAAAAACCGACATTCGATCATTGATATGGTCGGATCGGTTTTTTCGATTCCATCGGCCCGCTGATCCAATGTTGAAAACACGGCATCGAATACCTTCGAATCGGTTTTTATATAAATTTTGATCATATACTCTGCACATCTGTATTTAAAAAAAGCGTATTCATAAAGCAATCTCAAAGTTTTAAACCAAAACAAAAAAATTGTCTACTAAGCAGTTGAATTTCATCTAAAATATATGAGTATTTAACAAAAAAAGTTTATTTTTAACCCAATTGTTCAACTTTCTATCAAAATTCTTGAATTTTCAAGAATGAAATTTTTTTTAGGCATGAATGAAAAACAATTTTAATCAAACTCTTAAAGTTTCAAGCCAAAAAGAAGAATTTTCTGCAAAAAATTTGACTTTTCAACTCGAAAAAATATGACTTTTCAACAAAAAAAAATTCACATTCGATCGGCGGGCCGATCGAATCGAAAATTTCGAACCAGCGACAGCGTTTTTAATAGTTTCGTTTTCGGCATTCGAGCGACGCGACAGCCCGATCCAATAAAAAAATTCGATCCAAACCTGGCACGGACCGAATTCGGTTTTTCGACATTCGAAGTACGTACAATGTCGGTTCGAAATCGGATCAAACTTTTTTGCACACGTCTAAAATAAACAAATTAAATTTATAGAAAAATGTCACACGCTGCAATACAATTTTTAATAAATCAATTTTATTTTTTATAGCCCGCACCCTTTTTCAGTTACGAGAACAAGGAAATTAAATAACATACGTTTTAACGCCAGTGCTTATTATAAATTTTAATAATATAAGTTGAATTAAGTTATACGTTTTTCCGGATAGCTGAGAAAAAAATTTAATGCAAAATCAGAAAGAAATATGAAATTAATCATGATAAATAAAAAGTTGTACTTTATTTTTCAAAATCTGAATAAACCATCCCAGGCCGACATATATAAATAAATGTAATATAGATTTGATATGAAAGTGTTAATCATAATGTAGATAAGTTTACATTTAGACAAAATCTAGTGCAAAGCACGTGACACCTGATGAGAACATGTTCGTTAAAGCCGAAGGAGCTTTAATAAATGAGAATTCACAATAACCAAATTACATTTGCCGATGCATTGACTTTTATTTTTAAAAAGTCTGTGCACTAAATTTGGGAGAAATACAAAAACCAAGTGCCTAACGCGAGTTAAATACAATATCCAGCGCGAAGCGCAAGAACCATCAGGTGCAATTCCTAGGCGCGTTCATACTTTTGAGTGCGCGAGCCTGCGCATTGCGCGCGATGAGCATGTGCCCGCGCAGCAGCAAAATTTTTCCTTTGTATCAATCAATACTTCTTTATTATTTTTTCTATTCTTTTCTATAAATAGATTAGTGATATAAAATCTTGAAAATAGAATAGAATAGAGCAGCTTTTCAAGAAAAAAAGGGAATATAAAGAAGTGAAATAAGGTAGGATTAAAGTGGATAAAAAATAGGTCTAAAATTAATAAAATGAGATAGATAGAGAATACGTTAACATAGAAGTGGGTGAAAAATGGTATATTTAAATGTAATAGGATAAAATGAGTAACGGTAGAGAATTTGCTCATGTTATGAATAAAAAAAATTGTTATTATTAGCTTTTAAGAATAATGTGACGTCACTTATTCGGGGAGTCCTTACCAGTAATTGTTCATTCAATATTCAGTATTTAAAAAAATAACTTGCCGCATTCAATTTTGCTTATATCGATTCTTAGTTTGAACAGTTATTGTAATTTAAAATTACAATTATATGAAGTAGATGATAAAATAAGGTATTTATAAACCGATCCGCAAAATCTTTAACGACTTATATTCTTAAATACTTTTCTATGTCTTTCAAAAGTTCGAGTGTAAGTATATGCTGATAACAAGAAAAAAAATTAGAGTCAAGTTAACATAAAATATTATTGTTCAAACTCAACAAATCCAAAAAACATAATAAATTATCTGCTCATGATTTACATTTTTGTATGCTTTCTATAACGGATGTCATCACAATGCTAACTCGCCTAACTGTAGTATTCCTAATCGGCATTTCAATACATTTTTAATCATTTCTACTTATACTTAAAATTGAAAAAAAAAACTTGTTATCCAACGCTCGGGTAAAATGTAGGAGAGATACAAAATCAGATCTAGACTTTTTACGTACATTACTGGATAAAACAGGATAGCTGGGATAGACATTGAATAGATTGGAATCTTCCTGTGTCTTTTTTCAGCGGGGTAATTTTGAATTATATTATCAGCTTGATGTCCCATTGTTATTGAAGTTTTGAAGTGTAAGTGCATTTTATATGTAACTTTGAATAATAGTCTTATCTGCAACGTCAGTTGCTACTAGCGTTAGGTTTATCTTTGAGGTTTCCGGATGAATGGTGTGGGCACATTCACCGACCAGCCATTCGCAATTCACATGCTTTTGAGAATCCTGCAAATCCTTATACATTCACCATCTCCTTTGGAGCTCCATTCTGTTAACATGTTAGACTGCACGGCCTCGTGGATCACAATCATTTACATTTTGAATTAATTTGGAATTTACGCTCACACGCGCCTTGTCTTCTCAGAAAATCCACTCACTCGTGTAATTCGATTCTTGCGAATCTGTAACTTAACAACTTAATTGCATTATTAATTAACATTATAATCATAAAAAACATAGATAATTTATCGAGAAATTTTAGGAATCGTTCAAAAACTACATCGCGCTATTTTGAAAACTGTTTCCATCTCTACCCTTCTTCGTCACAGATCATCAAACATAGCTGGAACCCCCCAGGTTACATCACCCAACTATAAGCTATCAGTTTTGAACCAAACATGGAGCAGCTTAATTTTCAATAACAAAAAATAATTTCTTACCACGAAAAAAAAGAATTTGCCACAAAAAAGTTCAATCTTAAACCAATAAAGTAATATTCAACATATTAGTTAAGCTTTTAACACAGAAGTTCAAATATCAACGAATACAAAATGTCGCAGATTTGAGCGAACCTAGGTCGCGCGACTGTTATTTTTCGCGCTTAGTTTTTTATTTCTCCGTTTTTTTTTGTAAAGACCTTTTGAAATTAAAGGTCAAATCATCGACAACTGCAGTTTGATGAATGTGTTTTCTTTTGTTAAAGTTCTTTGGGCTTTAACGAACACATTCTCATCGCGTATCTCGTGCTTCGCACTCGATTTTGTCCTAAATACGACACAAATATTTATTTTCAGCTACCTTAAAAAATCTATAATTTCGAGAAGTTTATATTATTAAAATTCATACTATGCAATGGTAATGAAACATACGTATCCTCATTGTCTTTTTTAATAATTAAAAAAGGATGCATTCTATTAAAAAAAACACATGAACCCTTGTCTATCTTGCATAGTTTGACCATAGTCGTAAGGAGAAATTTTTCGAAGTTTCGAGTACTATGAATAGCCATACATAAAATATTCAAATGTTAAAAAAAAATGCACCCTTATTGAGTATCCAAGAGGGCAATCCAATCGAACAATTCTTTCAAGTGTTACCGTGTTCACAGAAGACAAGGACAACGACAACTATGACAACAAAGACAACAATAACAGACAGAGACTGACGTAAAAACTATTTTTTCTAAGTCATATGGCCTCAAAACGTCGACAATTGATGGAATCCGTAAAAGAAATTTTTCACATAAAACAGATACCTTCTCATTGTGATGAGAATATGAAAAGATTAATTTTCAACGAAAAATAATTAATATTAAGCCGAAAAGGGACTTGTGAAATTTTAATGTAAGAAGAATGAATTTCAAATATCCAAAAATGATTGAATGAAAATTTCGAAAAAATAGTTGCATTTTCTTATTATGTTGTACCGATTCAGTTCGCATTTAATTCAAGCGAAAATAAACGATAAGGAGGGAAGTTCCTTCAAAACAGAAAAAAAGTTCTTTAAAAAAGTGGAAAAGACAGTAATTGGAGAAGGTGTAAAGTTTTATATTTCGATTCTTTTCTTGTAAAATCAAATTACTAATTTTCATTATTTCAAGCAATTGAAAAAAAATGTTTACGTTTTTGCGGTAAACCCCCTCATTACTTCAAAAAATCTTCTCAAATTCTGTTGTCCCTACCCCCTCCCCCTGAGATAGTAACGTGGTTTTTTAAACGGCCGCTTTTGAGACATGCATGTTGGTGGCGGTGGTGATTAAGGGTGTGAGGGGTTCATTGGGAAGGTAAAAATTAATTTACATTGTAATTGGGGGGGGGGGATTTGGCTGAATAGGAAAAGTGAGGTTAGGTTTGCAAGGGAGCGAGGTAGTTTTATGTTCAGGATTTTGGGCCTGCATGGCCGAAAAGGGTAGTTCTTGTAGTGCTGGGTGATGTTAGGACACGACGGCCAGTTGTACGTGGTCCGGTGTCAATCGGCGCGTCAGGGAGAAAGGAAGCATCGGAGCGAAGGAAGAGATCAAGCAAGGGAAAGAGCGTCCAATGCAAGTGAGGGGAAAGATCTCTTAAAGAGGAAAAGGGAAAGCAAAGAGAGCCCGGAGAAAAGGGCGCTAGAGAGTCCCTTTAAAAAGAGCGTACGAACACGTAGGTCACTCCCCCCCCCCTAAAAATGGAGTGGCAGACGGAGAAGAAGGCTATCGGAGTGCTGATAGGCGAGATCAGAGGGTTAAGGGAGGACGTAAGGGGGGCTATGGAGCAGATGGAAAGTATGAGGGGGGACCTCAGGGAAAGAGATGATAGATGGGAAAAGGAAGTAAAAGAGCTGAGAGGGAAAGTAGAAGGATTGCAGAGGGAATTGGTCTCGGTAAGGAAGCGAAAAGAGGATAAAATAAAGGATATGGAAGAAGATATTAGGGTGTAGAAGGAAAGGGCTGAAAAAAGGCTGGAGAAGGTAGAGGGCACGTCGGGAAGGGAAGCATATGACATGGAGGAGGGCGAGAAGCTAGGTATTCGGGAGAAAGTGCAGATCATGATAGGAGAGAAAGTGGGAGAGCGTAGGAATGAAAAGGAGGAGAGAGCGGATAGAGAGAGAAGAGATAAGGCAGATAGGAGAAATAATATAGTAGAAGTAGAGGTAGAAGTAAAGCAGGGTGGAGGAATGTTAAAGGTGTTGTACTGGAACGTAGCAGGAATAAAGAAGAATGATGAGAATTTCTGGAGGTACATTCAGGAATTTGATGTGATTGGACGGGTAGAGACGTGAATAGAAAGAAAGGAATAGGATAGAGTAGAGCGAAAGTTGCTAAGGCGATATAGGTGGAGGCTACAGGAGGCGGTCAAAGTAAAAAGGAAAGGAAGGGCTAGTGGTGGAATCATAACAGGGGTTAGGGATGGATTAGAGGAAGAAGTTCATCAAGAGGGAGACGAGAAGGGCGTGCAAATGAGGGTTGCAAAGATAGGAGGGGCGATGTATAAGTTTGTGAATGTGTACAATAAGAATGGAATGGAACGAATTAAAGAAAGGGTAGAAAAACTTACTAGGAAAGAGAGATGAGGGTTTGGTGGTAATAGGGGGGAGACTTTAATGCGAGAATTGGGCGGGAAGGAGTCCTTTACCTTAAAGGGCAGAGGTTTGAAAGAAAATCTTAGGATAAAATAATAAATGAAGAGGGGGAGATTCTAAGAGACTGGATAGAGGATAGAGGGTGGGCGGTGGCAAATGGGATGATAAAAGGGGACGAAGTGAGAGAATACACGTATGTGAGTAAGAGGGATGTATCGGTGATAGACTATGTGATTATGAATATGCAAGGGTGGGAGGAGATAGAGAAATTTGCAGTGGAAGGGAGGGTGGAGTCAGACCATCAGCCACTAAGTTTGTGGATACAGGGGGTGTCTGGCGAAAGGCAGGGTGGGGAAGAAGGATCGGTAGGGGAAAGGGTGTCATGGACGAGAGAGGCGATAGAGAAGTATTAGGAGGAGTTGGGCAATGTAAGCTTTGATGGGGAGTCGGTGGACGAGATATGGGAGGATCTACAAGAGAAAGTGAAAGGTTGTGTGCAAAAGAAGGTATTCAGGAAGAAGAAAAAAGGAATGGTGAAGCCGTGGTGGGATAGGCAATGTAAAATGATCAAGAGAAAGGTGAAAAAGAAGTACAGGATGTGGAAGAAAGGAACCGCAAAAAGGGTAGAGTACGTAGAAATAAGGAAGGAGTTTAAGGCGATGTGTAAGAAGAAAGAGCAGGAAAAAGAAAACGAGCTGGCAGAGAAGTTGAGAAGTGCTAAGACAGAAGGGGACGTGTGAAAGATAATTAATAGGTTTAAGAAACGTAGGGTGGGGTTAAGCGAGAGATAGGAAGCGAATAATGGAGGAAATTTTTTAAGGATTCATTTCAGGGATCAGATACACGAAAGAGAGATGTCGTATGCATATGCATCTGACATAGTGCTGTTGGCAAAGCGCGAAGAGGCTTTAAAGGAGATGGTGAAAAGGTTGAGAAGATACTTGGACAAAAATAGGTTAGAGTTAAATACGGACAAGTCCAAGGTTATGGTGTTCAGGAGGGGAGGTGGGAGAGATAGGGGAGGGGATTGAAAGTGGAAGCGAAAGGCGGTACAGGAGGTGAAAGAGTTAGTGTACTTGGGCTTCCTGTTTCGAAGGAATCGGGGAGTGGATGGTCATATAAAAGAGAGAGTGAGAAGGGCAAATGTGGTGATGAGGCAGGTGTGGCGGCTGGGTAAGAGTTTTTTCGCAGATGATTTTATAAGGAGAATGAAATTATTTGATTCGCTAGTGATGAGTGTCTTTTTTACGGAGTGGAGGTGTGGGGTTGGAAGGTAAGTGAGGAGGTAAATTGGATACAGGAGAGGCATGTAAAGTGGATACTGGGTTTGGCAAGGAATACGCCGAACTATGTTGTCAGGAGGGAGACAGGAAGAACGAGTTTAGGGATTATAACAGGGATTATAACAGACGTAGTGGTGCAAAGATGGAGGTGGAAAGCGAAAGGTATTTCAGAACGAATGGATTGCAGATGGATGAAGTTAGCAGGAGGCACGAGGAAGAAAGGAAGGAAGGTATATAAGTTGGTTCAAACGAATGGTATGGAGAATGAAAAGGCAGAAGGAGAGGAGAGGATAAGAGAGTCAAGGTTTAACGGGAACTATGTGTGGATTATGCCAAGGGAAAGAGCGCAATATTTGTGTGAGAAAGGAGAGCAAGTTAGTCAGAGACTTATAGCGAGAATAAGATGCGGCTGAATGGAAGGTTATAATAGGTTCTGGCTTTCTAGGGAGAAGAGAATGTGTGAACTGTGTGGGAAAGGGGATGCAAAAGTAGAGGACTGGTTGGAGAAGTATGAAGAGGTGGGAAGGAGTGAGATAAGCATAGAGGTATTATTGCATGAAAGTGGGACAAAAGGGCAGTAGCATGGGTGAAAGGGGTGTTGGGTAAGATGGAGAAAAAGAGAAGGAAGAAGGAAGAGGAATGGAGAAGGAAAGATTGTAAATAGGAGAGGAAGTAGATGTCAGAAAAATGTAAATATTGTAAATAGTAGTTAAGTATTAGGTGATAGCCGCGGAGACAGAGCCTGGTAATGCGAGGCATAGCGATAAAAGAGCAAAATGCGTGCGAGGCGTGGCGAGGCACAGCGGGGAGGGTTAGGCTATAGAAACGAGCGGATTAGCTATAAGGTGTGGATGGATAGTACTTTGTAAGAAATAGTAGTAAGAAAATTTTGTAAAAAGATGGAAGTGTAAGAAAGTCAATTTTTAAGGCCAGCAGGCCGAAAAATAAACGTTTATCTATCTATCTACCTATCTATCTATCTATCTATCTATCTATCTTAAACGGCCCCCTCTGAGGACCTTAGACATATGTACATTTACAGCAAGCATTTTTGAAAGAAGAAGTATTGTCCAAATAAACGTGAACATTTATGAGATTTGCATAAAATCTAAACAAGTTCACAATATTTCATTTAGTCATTTAATTTTTCTCACTATCTGAAATAATAATGAGAGCACGTAATTAATCAGTTTCTCGATAAATGCAAAATTGACGACTCCAGAAAACTCTCCCTTTAAGATTGCTTTCACGATTCGACTTGTAGTAGCCGTTTTCGTTGTAAATTGTGCACTTTACGTGGTACGTAATACAACAATTAAAAACGAATGTCTTTTCCTTGCAGGGTATTCTTCTCATCAGGAAAGTTTTATTGTTACAAGGTTTCTTAGAGCCAAGTCTCTCCCACTGGATCGCTGAACTAATCATGTGGTTTAAAAGTTTTTTCACGTTGACTGTATAATTACAAGAAATACTCGGATAGAATAAAAAAGTAGCTGAACATACTGTGTAACTTTTAATTTTGCTTCTATTTTTCTAGCCTAATTATTGCAGAATAAAAATATTAATCAAATCGAGGACTAGCTCCATATATAATTTGTTTCTGAACATGTAATTATTCTCATTATATACAAAATAATGACAAAAACATCTGTCATATTTTGTCTGCGCTTTATCAATAATAAAGTTAACTAAACTTCATTATCAAGACAAACGTTCAAATCTACCTTATACAATTAAAGGAAGAAGAAAAACGCCTTCTTGTTTGCATAGATACTCATTCAATGTCAGTCACAATATGAACATTATTAACCCACGATACATTATTATATAACGTTATTTGTACATTATTTCTGAAAACAGCCGGAAAGGTGTGCCTTTCCGCTCTCATAAATCATTGGAAAGGGGTTTGACCGGCATTATTTCTGAGAAACGTCAAAGGGGAAATAATCCGGCCTACACGAGACCTTGAAAAGGGAAAGGGGCTTGACGAACATTATTTTTTCGACCAGTCAAAGGGGTGCCTTCCCGCACCCACGAGACCTTGGGAAGGGGTAGGGGTTTGACCAACATTATTTCTGTTACAGGTTAAAGGGGTACTTCCACGCCCCCATCTTACCTTAGAAACGGAAAGGGATTTGGCCAACATCAATTTTTTTACTGGCAAAGGGGTGCCTTCCTGACCACACGAGGCTTTAAAAATGAATATGGGTTTAAACACTTTTAATGCGCCCTGTCAGAGGGATCCCTTCCCACCTCCTTTTAAAACATTGGAAGGGAGTAGTGTTAGACCAACCTTATTTTTGTGACTGGACAAAGGGGCACCTTCCTACTCCCACGAGACCTTGAGAAGGGGAAATGGTTTGACCAACATTATTTCTGTGACCTGGCAAAGTGTTGCCTTCCAGCCTCCACGAGACGTTGGAAAGGGGTAACGGTTTGACCAATATTATTTCTATGGCCGATTCCTGGTGTCCCTTCTCGACTAAACGACGCTTTGGAAATGGAGATGGCTTTGAACAACATTTTTCATTCGACCTGTCAGAGATATCCCTTCCTGCCTCCCACGAGACGATGAAAAGGGGTAGAGCTTTGACCGACAGTATTTCAATTACAGATCAACAGGGTGCTTTCACAGTCCCACTAGACCTGGAAAAGAGGAAACGGTTTGACGTTGAAAAGGTTCAATGCATGAACCATAGCTCAACAATGGCACAAGCGTAGGGTAAGCGTAAGTTAACCGTGGGGTGAGCGTGGGTCAAGCGTGGCTCAAGATTGGGTCAATCTTCACCCACGGTCGTCCCATAGTTATGAACAATGGGTCAAGCATGGCTAATGGCCCGGCTGCCATGCTTCGCCCATGATCGAACGCGATTTAGTTGAAATTGAGCTTTCTCCAAATTTTCAAAGATGGACACAATCTACTTAATTTTCCTCACTTTTTAGAAAGGATTGGTAGATGAATATTTTCTTTTATTGGACTTTATGCAATTTTTTAGAACCTGCGGTAAAGAAGTTTGCATGGCTCAAGCAGGAATCACGGCTGAATAGTAGCATGGCGCATAGGACACGCTAAACACAAATGAATATTCTTAAGAACAGGTAAGTGTCAGAGAAAATTAGCGTACGTTAAAAATAGAAATCTTAGGTTTGCCAATAGTCTACACTTCTCTAAATGATAAGTTCACTACCCGGGTGCACCGATTCGTGCACCAGGTAGCTTAGCTCGTATTCGACAAGAACTTTGTCAAAATTTGGATTGTTCCAACAGCCAAAATAACTAAAAATTATAAGTCGAGGATCCGGATGCACCGGATCGAGCATCAGGTACTTTAGCACGGATTGTACGAGAACTTTTTAAAAATTGAAATTGTGCTAACTGCCAAAATAACTACCAGTGATAAGTCGACGATCCGGATGCACCACATCGAATACTAGGTACTTTATTCCTTATTCTACAAGAATGTCTTTGACATATAAATTTTGTGAATAACGAAAGCAATTCCAAATTGTGAGTCGACGTCCTGTGTGCACTGGGTCACGCAACAGGTAGTTTAGCATGTATTCTACGTGAACTTTTTAAGAATTAAAATTTCGCCAACTGCCAAAATACGAGAGTATTTTTTTAATCCTTCAGAAAAGTGTGTTTTCGGAAGTTCCTCAAAATAAGCACTTACAGAGGCAATGTCGTCTTCGTTGTCTGGAAATCTCTGTCCACCGAG
>NC_046662.1:93818182-93844146 GCF_010883055.1 Belonocnema kinseyi
TATATCTAGTCGAGAGTGGTGCTGACTGAAAACAGATGATTTGGAGCGATTCGCGCGCCATCTGTTGGTCATTCTAAGGACTTATTGAACTACCCTCGTAACTACCAATGATAAGTCGACGACACAGATGCACCGGATCGAGGACCGGGTGCTTTATTACGTATTCTACAAGAACTTTTGAAAAATTTAAATTTTGTAAATAACGAAAATAATTCCAAATGGTGAGTCAACGACCCGGGTAGTTTAGCACGTATTCTACTAGAACTTTTTAACAATTTAAATTGTGCCAACTGCCAAAATAACAAAGTTCTACGAGAACTTTTTTAAAATTTAAATTTTGCCAAGAGGCAAAAGAACTAAAAATTATGATTCGACGATCAGGGTTCACTGGATCGAGCACGAGGTAGTTTAATACGTATTCTACGAGAACATTTAAAAAATATAAATTTTCTGAATAACAAAGAAAACGTTTAAAGTGCCTTTGCCAATACGATTAGTGTGACGAGGAGGCGAAGGACTGTGGCTCACGTCTCTTCGAGTACCTGGGCAGAAGGTGTGTGGCTCGCCGCCCAGGTGTTGTGACAAACAATTGCCTAGGTGAGGGAGGTGACCTGGGGTCACCCTCCCTCCCACTCGAAATGCCCAACTCAGGAAGACTGATGGTCACGGACTGGTATACAGAGGATAAAGAAGGCAAGGCCAAGAACTTTAAGTCTTACTCAATGCAGGACACTATCAACGGAAGTCCACTAAAGCTTTTCATCCAGTTTAACCTACTAGCTACTGACCCTCTAATGGACACACATCACCCAGGAATACAATAAACCTAAGGACACTCCACTCCAGTGTGCCAACTGTAAGGGCCACCACCCAGCTAATTATTCTGGATGCTGAACAGTTGCCGAAAGAGAAACCCCAAGCAGAACCACAACAATCTACCTGGCCAGCCAAGAATCCCTTACGAGGACTACAGGCAGAGGATCAAAGAGATGCAGTAGCACAAATCGAAGGTATGTTAGAAATCTTCCAAGAGATAAATAGATACTGTGATCCAGGTAAACTGTTTAAATTAGCACTAGAACTTAAAGATAAAATTATGAAATGTATAAAATAACCTAGAACGTTTTCAAGCATTATATAAGCTAGCTGCTGAAATTGATGGCTAAACACCTAAAAATAATTCAATAAATATAGTCCACTGGCATGCTGGTAGCGTTGGAAATAAATCACATGAAATACCCACTTTCCTACAGAAATATAAAGTTGATAATCTGATAGTTAGTGAAACGTGGTTTCCACAAAAAAGTAGAGTGCGAATCCCGGGATTCAAATGATTTAAAAAAAACAGAATAAGTAAAAGAGCCTCTGGGGGAGTAACCCTGTTTATTAAAAATAATATACTATGTATTGAAGTCCACATTAATAATCTTGTAACGAATATTGCGCAAAGTCTAATGAAAGAAATATATATCCACAAATTCTTTCTAAAACTCGAGGAAAATTCAGTAGATTGTGGCCATCTTTGAAAATTTGATCAAAGTTAAATTTCAACCAAATCACGTTCGACCATGGGTGAAGCATGGCAGAGGGGCCATTAGCCATGCTTGTACCATTGTTCATAACCATGAGTCGACCGTGGGTGATCATTAACCCAATCTTGAGCCACGGTTAACCCACGCTCAACCCACGCCTATGCCATTGTTAAGCCGTAGTTCACCCATTGGACCTTTTCCACGCAAGTTGAAGGGGTTTGAACAACATGATTCATGAGACCAATTACTGATGTCCCTTTCCGACCACATGAGACTTTGAAAAATGGTAGGGGTGCCTTTGCGCCCCAGGAGACTTTGAAAAGGGGTACGGTCTTGACCCTTATAACAAACTAACTCTAAATCGCATGGCCTTACTCTCTGATGTCTTGCAGTACCTTCGGTATGCTGAAAATATTTGTTTTTTACCAGTACCAGCAGTCTGTCCACTCCGTGTAAATAATTTCGTTCACATTTTAAAACCGTTTTGATCAAGAGAAGAGAAAAACAAGAGAAGAGTCTTGACTCTAGTGAACTTGCCAATTCCATCGTCATTCGTTAATGTAATTTGTAACGAGTGACAGTAATCGCGTACGTTGATCTTTTGGGGTTCCGTTCCTAGTTCTTTGATAGACTCGAAGCGCTATGTGCTCGCCTCCCTAAACTAATAAAATTAATAAAGTTATACATCCGGTATTAAATTTGAAGTGGAAAATTTGTTTATATTAACTTAATGTAAATTGCCGTACGATTTTCCAAAAATTTTAAAACAAAGTTAATTCCCCCAGTAGAAGCTTGTTCTAATCCTCTATAGTAACCAAAGGGTTAACCCTTATCTACCATGCTGTTATAAAGTGAGATAATGGGGAGCCCTATGGAGCAGTTAAAAATCTGATGTACAGATTGGTAATGATTCTGTGAAGATAATCAATGTTATTCAATTACCTTGGCCGGTTTTGAAGTTCCATATGTTCAGCTTAGTTACTACGTCCTTTTTTCTTGTGCATTTGGCAATCGTTTTTCACTACTTGCGGTTTTCGTGGATTCCCGAGCTTCATACCAGACGACGCCCAACGTATAGAATTCACCATGGCATATCGGCCAAAAGTTCGCTTCTAATTTTTTTCCTTTTCATTTGAGAGACAATTTCGAATAAAGTATCTACATATCCCAAGCAGGAATCAATCGGAGCATAGTGGGATGAAATGAAAAAGCGATGTTCAAAATAACCCGCAGGTCACATTTCTTCATTGAATTTGATTTTTTTTCTTTGCAAAAATTTCAGCATTAAATTCTCAAGAAATTTGTTGCGGCGGATTTTTTAATTTTAATTTATTAAAATTTTTATAGAGCTGCAGTTAGCGAAAAAAATATTGATTTCGTTAATTTTAATTTTTAATTCTCTGTGACAATTTTCCTTAGTGGCACCAAGCCTCAGCTTTGAAGCAAAAGGGTCTATAGACAAAACTTTGTTTTGATGTCAAGTTATTTGTTACATACAAATATTTTCAACAACTTACCTTATCAACAAATAATATTAACTAATGCCTGATTTGGACATGGCGGCTAATTCAAATTAAAGATGATAGGAAAAGAAGAAATTTAAACGAAGGACGATCTTACTCAACACTGGAATGTCCAGATCATGAATTTGTTCATTAATTTTTTTATTATTCATGGGTGAAATTGACGAATTATATCAGATAAGGCAAATAAATCAATGTCTATTACAGGCAATGAGATTTGAAGGCAATCGGAAGAAAATTCGGTTCGCTTCCGCCTAAAACTGTTCAAATCATGAATTTAAATATAAGAATTGCTAATAAATTTAACAAATTATCTGAAATAACAAAAATACATAAATTTGTATCAGAGGTAAGGATATTCGAATACAAGCGAAAGAAAATTCGGGTGGTTTTTGCCTAAAACTGTTTAAATCATGCATTTGTTTATATTATTTGGGATACAATTAACAAATGAGATTTGATACCACATTTTTATGACCAAATTAACCGCTGAGAAAAAATTTTCACAGATAATTAAAAAGAAAAATTTTAAAAATCGACTTTTTTCGCTATTCGCAGATCTATAAATATTCAAAAAAAAAATTTAATCGACTTCAGCAGATTTCTTCAGAATTTATAGCTAGATTTTTTGAAAAAAAAGAAATGAAAATAGTTGAAAAATTATGACTTACAGGTTGTTTTGATGTACCTGAAGTTCCGAACGTTCAAATGAACGAAATTTTTTGCTGATAACTATGTAAACTATAAAAGGGGCTACAATTTTTGTAAATTTACATTGGAATTCGTTTATTATTGAATCAGAATTATAATGCATATTTTAAATTGCAGTTAACAATATTGACGTGTAAAATAAAAATTAGGAAAAATATTTCGTTCATTTGAACGTTCAGAACTTCAGCTAAATGTTATTTTGAACATACTTTCTTCATTTTAGCCCACTGTGCGGGTTCCTAATGGTTTAATGTTAAATTGCCTTTCTCTCCCGACACCCTCACTCTTCGTTATCTGAAACCTACTTCCCACACCGAGAATATTACAAATTGGCTTCACGATAGCGAGCGTTCACAAGGACTATAACCCCGGAAGCGCAAGCATGAACGGCCTGCAGTGTTGAGCAATGATAACGAAGCAGAAGTGCATCAGAAGGATGTTCTTAGCATAAGCAACTAGCCAAAAGACGTTACCAACTAGGACTAAGGACCTTAATGCCTTCCCTGCCCAGAAGAAGAATTCTTCAAGCTGCAACTAAACCCGGACTCACTCTACAAAGTCCACTAGAAAATGGGAACCTTCGTTAGCGTGCCAAAGTCACACTCGATACAGGGCCCACTTAGGGAAAGTCGACTTAATCATCGCATGTTCAAGTTCCATCACCACTTCCCCCTTCTCAGGCCCAGAGTCTTGGGGGGTGGTCGCTCTTGTGAAGTTGAATGAGTAGAATTTGGTGGTAGTTTTAAAACCCCATCTGGCATTTGAGCAATATCGACGAAATTTTCCCTCAGTGGGCAGGACTGTATTACAACATGACTTTCCGCTCACCTTGAACGATTTTCCGAATTCCCACAACGGAAAAATAATATATTGACGGCTCGAACGTGAGGAACTATACTTCGCTCTCCTAACACAGTAAAGGGAAATCATACTGATACCACCCCATTTCTCCTACCAAATCTTACCCAATTTACTGATAACCAAGTTTTTTTCTTAAGCTCAATAAAGCTCTTTTTAAAATCACAGTACAACATCTGTTCTCAAATTTATGCTCAATCAAAAACTCCTACCATGATTTCAGCTTCACTCATCTTAAGGATTTTTCTTTTAAAAAATAGAATTCCGTTTTTACCCATAGGTTTGATAAAAATTCTTATGGTGCCGAGCTTCATGTGTCATGATGGTAGAAAGATTTTTTAAGGATCAACTAATAGCAGCTCGTAATCATTTTTAAACTGGAGCTAACAGGCAATAAATATTTTAAAATAAGTGAAAGTTTCAATGACTGTAAATATTGTAACTCTACACGGAGAAAACTCAATTTTTAAACGTAACATCTAGATGTTTAGAGTTATCATATTTTACGTTTAACTATATCCCTAATGAAAATTTCTATATATGTAGGTTCCTATATAGGATCCTATATAGTCTGTAAATATTGGAGGAGTTTACTAAGGACCCTGCACCAAATACATGGTGAAACAGGTCACAGTGGAATTTTCAAAGTTTTTGATATTTTTTGTTTATGCTCTCCTGATCAAAAAAGATTTATTGCAAAAACTCAAGCTATAAACAGTTTTTGCTTCACGACGATTTAGAAGTCAGATGTTGGTATATATTTTTACCTTTGAAGTCGAATACATCACAGACTTTTTTCCCACCCTTTGCATTGCTTTCATGCAAGTTTAGGCAGAAAACGAATTGCACGGAGGAACAATGCGATGTAATTGCGTTGGAATTGATTAGCACTAAGCGTTTAAGCAAAGCGCAAAGCGTTCAAATAATTTCATGTTATCGTCCTTCAAACGCGAAATTCGATTTCTATTATCACAAGGCGTTTGGTTGTCTGAATCGGTGATACAAATAGCTAATTCACAAACGCATTACAAACGCTACTTTCGTTGGAAAGATTGCATCCTGAATTCTTTGTGAAGCGCTTAAGTTGAGTGGCCACACAAAACAATCATCATCCAGCGTTGCAATTTGGGACTGATCAACCTGTTTATGTGAAGCATTCTGAGACACCTTTTACAGAATTCTCCTTTAGCGCTAACGCTTCCATCCTACCTACAACGCTAAGCGTTTAGTCAAAGCATTCAGACATAAAAATAAACTCTCAGCTTTCTGTTTGGCTTTGATTCACCAGTTTGAGGCAAGAAGTATAATATTTAGTGAAAATAAATGACTGAGGACGTCTATGACATCAATGGTCATCAAATGGCACTCACAGACTATGTGTATATAACATCAATATGAATAGTTATGCCCACTCAGTGCCGCCACCAAGGCGAATTATAAAATGGAATACGCCATATTTTTTGCATTTTTTGCTAATTTTATGCTAAAAAAATTTTTTTTTGCTTTTTAAACTTCGGAGAAAAGGGCGCCGGCGATAGCAGGACGTCCACTCAGCGCCGCACCCTACGAAACTCACTAAAAATGATTATAATTATAATGTATGTGGTTTTTCAACTCTCAAAACGTTTTTAATCACGAAGAGAGGATATGTATGACTCAGGGGTAGTTTTTCGGTAACGCTCTATATATTTTCGGAGAGCAAAAAAAGAACAAAAAAGTATCAACTGACTTTGTTTTCTAAGTATTAATATTTTTTATTATTTTTTTGATATATATATATATATATATATAAATTTGTCATAAGGACAACCGCAGGATTTCGCCGGGCGTGGGTGCTAATCTGGAAAATTGTACCCGCTGCCAGCGAAATCGCGGAAAAATGTCAGCCACAACCACGTCTAACGACCGTGAGATAGGTGGTTACACTCTGTAACGGAATCAATACGATGATCCAGCAAAAGCCTCGTGCACCCTAAGAACACAGAGCGACCCAAGGACTACCGCCTTCTGCATTTTTCCCGCAAGGGTTTTACCATATTGTTGACACGCAGGGATGCTTTTTAGGCCATTAGCAAGTGGAAGCTTGGCACCTCCAAGAGCGCCGATGATAAGGACGATTAGTTTAACAGAATATTCCGGGTACAATTGTTGCAACTCCCTTATAAGGTCTCGATACCTCTCCTTCTTTTCATTCTCCTTGGCTATGATGTTTTTGTCAGCTGGTGCCGAAAATTCGATGACGAACATGGTTCGCTTCTCGAAGTCAAGAAGAACCATGTCAGGCCTCGAGTGAGCAACATAAACAATTGTCGAGAATATAAAGTTCCAGTATATGCGGCACTTCCCATTCTCGACAATTGACTCGATTTCCCTAGGAGAATTAATGGAGCGATAATAAGGTTAATGCCGTAAGAGTGACAGAGATGGTAATAAAGCACTCTTAGTGCCGCATTGTGCCTTTCAATGTAGGTCATTCCCGCGTGAGTTGGACAACTGCATAGTATGTGAGCTAAATGCTCGGAGTGTGCATGAAACGCCCTGCAGCTATCATCTAGAATGTCTTAACTCAAAATGTGGCGACGGTATGTTAAGGTGGAAATGATACCGTCTTAGCATGCAAAAATGAAACCCTTCGTACCCGACTTCAATCCGGGCAATTTAAGGAAAGCAAACGTTACCTCACAAGACACTGACTGATCCTTCACATTTCTGTGGAAGATACCGTGCATCCTCTTATCGAGGAGCTGTTCACGAAAGTTTTTCTCTTGTGCTTTCTTAATCCGAGCTTTCAGGAGTAAGTACTCGAGATAGATAAGATTTGATGCATTTTTCTCACTCCCCCTAATAGTGAAGTTAAGTCCGAGTGTTTCAGCAGCCTCCTCCGCTGCTTTGTACAGAAACGCTCCTTTGCCCACTTCTTCGTAATTCCTAACCATTTTAAGATGAGGGTCTCTTTCATTTGCCACTATATGTGCTGTACCCAGAATGATCCTGTTGTGAAGACATTCAAGACTCAATATTCTGCGACCACCTTGACGGCGTGAGATGTACAGTCGCAGAACGGAAGACTTAAGATGCATGTTTTTGTTCCTGTGCATAACCATTCTTGTCCCCACATCAAGGGATCTGAGCTCGTTCTTCGTCCATAGAACTACTCCAAATGAATAGAGTACTACCGGGATGGCAAGCATGTTCGTTGCAGATACTTTGTTCCTGGCCGACAGTTCGGAAGACCAAATCTGCAGGATATGTCTTTTGTATCTGCTTCGAAGAGTATCCTTTATAGATGTCACATCCTGAATGCGGCTCTGTGGCACGCCCAGGTATGTATAAGTCTCTCCACCGCAAAGATGTCGTATAGCGCTTCTATCAGCGAGCTCAAGATCTTCAGGGATGCCATTAAATTTTCCTCGCTTCAAATAAACTTTGGCGCATTTGTCTAACTCAAATTTCATTTAAATTTCCTTAGTATATCGTTCGACAATCCCTAGAGCTACATGTAGTTACTCTTTGTTTTTAGCATAGAAAGTTCATGAGTGACCTTGTACTTTTGATCTGCAGGTTTGCCGCACACGTATCCGTCGGAATGACGAAGTGCTAGAGTTAGTGGCAATAATGTAAGGCAAAAGAGAAGTGGGCTCATGGTGTCGCCCTGAAAGACACATCTCTGAAAGGTGACCTTATTAGTTGTCACACGATTTTTTCCAGATGAGGTAGTAAATCTGGTTTTCCAAAGCGGCGTGAACCTTTAAGATTTCCAAAAGACAGATGATAAGTCTATGGGAGGTCGAATCGAAAGCTTTCCGATAATCAATCCAGGCCATCGATAGGTCACGCTGGTAGAATGCTGCATCTTTGCAGACACATCTATCGATGAGCAGGTTCTCCCGACATCCCGTTGCGCGTTTCTTGAGTCAGCTGAGTTGCCTATTTTCGGCAGGAGTATTGTGCGCCCTTCCACGAACCACTCCGGAATCGGCTTCTCCGACTTTAAATATGAGGTGAAAATACGGGCCAAATGCTGATGGGTTGAAGAAAACTTCTTCCGTCAGGAGTTTTTGATACAATCTGGTCCCGGTGCGAAATAGTTCTTCATCCCTCTTAATACATTTTTCACCTCCTCGGTAGTAATGGATGGGCATTCTGTATCAGGTGTTATGAGGGAATCACACAGCTCCTTGAAGCTATTTATGTTATCTGAGTCTTCGTCCAGTCTATGCTGCACTTCGTAGATTTCTCTCCAAAATACTCCGATCTCCTCTGGTTTGAGCGGATGGTTTACAATAACTGGAGGGTCTTGGGGGAGTTCAAATCGGTCAAGGAGAAACTGTTGCTTTTCTCTGATCCACCTTTCCCTCCGCTATAGACTTCTCTTAGCGTCAGATAGTATCCGTATTCTCTCAACAATATGCAGCTTTGACTTGTTAAGTGTGTGATAACGAGTCCGAAGTTCGCGCACGAACTTTCGAACCTTGGCGGTAAAATTCCTGCCAGCTGTGATGTAGCCAATCACACCGTTGGTTTTGTTTTACGATTCGCATCGGCCAAAGCTCTCGCTGCATTATACACACAATAATTGATAGCCCAGAGGTCGGATTCTCCGGAAAAATGTCCACGAAGCTCGTCATCCATTTCAGCCAGATCTTTAGGCTTAAGAGAAACCTTGGTGTTGATGTTTCTCCGGGTCATAAAGCATCGCTGTTCCTCTATTGGATGCCTGCCCGCGGTTGGTCTTAGTGTCGCCTCCCTTTCTCTGTTGTCGACTTGTTCTAGTTGTGGTAAAGTAGGCGTTCCGCTTACATAGCCCATTTTTCGGAGTAGTTCAGCATGGTTTCGCAGACGTTGCTGCGAAAAGTGCGTTCAAGGTCGCGAGATCCCGCCGATCCATCGCATTGAATCCATTTTTATTGGCTCCCCGAGCTCTAGATTGGACGGCATTGTTGGCAGACCCATTGTCGGGAGCCCTGCGCGTTCTGTTGTTTTGAACCGCACTTACTACAACTATGTTTGGTGCTGTCATTGTTGTTCCCACGAGAAGCTAGGAAAGCTAGCTCCTTGTAGAGCCCCGTATGCAAGGGTAAGGCTGCGTACTCTGAGAGGTCGCCCGGTATCCCAGATTCACCGTACTAGAAACCTCACGTAGGTGCCATTCAGCTTTCGGCACGGTTTTCACACCTCCGCTTGGGGATTAATTCCTTCGGGACCACCCCTGGACAATTGTCCGCGACTGCTTATTTATTTTTGTAACTATATTCAGCAGAAACCTTTGGTATAGGGACCCTCTATCCGCAACCCGAGGACGCGTTCGATGGCTTTGTCATAGGTCCTTCGGTTTGATTCTAAGGGAATCATTATATATATATATATATATATATGTTTGTGTGTGTGTGTTTCGATGCATACGTTCACGAAGAAGGGTAGTTTTTTAGGAAATTGATAATGAGGGGGAAATTTCAAAGTGTAATGTAATTAAGTTTGAGCTCTAAAGCATGTCTACATTTTTTAAGGTGGTTTTTCAACTCTTAAAACGATTTTGTTCACCAAGGGTATGTATGTATGACTTAGAGGTAGTTTTTAAAAACGCATTATATATTATCAGAGAGCAAAAAAGAAGAAAATATTATCGACTAACAGTGTTAGTGGAATGGTGTGAATGTATGTGGAATGGTAGTTTTTGGGATAATTTTATAGAGGGGAAAATTTTCAAGTGTCATATAATTAATTTGTTATTCTAAATCATGTTCACATTGTTCAAGGTAGTTTTCCATATTTTAAACCATTTCTGATTAAGAGGGTTAGGAATGTATGACTTAGGGGTAGTGCTTCGAGAACGTATTATGCAATATCAAAAAGCAAAAAAAGTGCAAAAAAATATCAACTAACAGTTCCTTCTAAGTTGGACTATTTTTAGTGCTTTTTCATACATATAAATCTTTTGCTGCATACATTCAAGGGTACTTTTGGGGAAATTATTAAAAGGGCTAAATTCCCAAGTGCCCTGTGATTAATTTGAAGCCCTAAAACATGTTTATATTTTTTAAGGTAGTTTTCCCATTTTGAAAACGTTTTTTATCACAGTGGGTAGTTGTGAAAGACTTAGGGGTAGTTTTTTGGGAAACGTAATAAATGTCATTATCGAGCAAAGAAAAGCGAAAAAATCTCCACTAATCGTTTATCGCATTATAATCATTTTTAGTGAGTTTTCGTAGTCGGCGGGGCAGAGTCCTGATAGCACCGCTATCAAGAACTGCGCTAGCACCGCCACCCTTTTCTCCAAAGTTTAAAGAGCAAAAAATTGTTTTCTTAGCATAAAATTAGCAAAAAAAGGCAAAAAATATGGCGTATTCCATGTTATAAATTTGCCTTGGTGGCTGCGCTGAGTGGACAGACCTATTCATATTGATGTTATATAATCATAGTTTGTGAGTACCATTTGATGACCTTTGATGTCAAAGACGTCCTCAGTCATTTATTTCCACCAAATGTTATACTACTTGCCTTAAACTGGCGAATCAAAGCCAAACAGCAAAGCTGAGAGTTTATTTTTATGTCTGAATGCTTTGACTAACCGCTTAGCGTTATAGGTAGGATGGAAGCGTTAGCGCAAAAGGAGAATTCTGTAAAAGGTGTCTCAGAATTGTTCACATAAACAGATTGATCAGTGCCAAATTGTAACGCTGGATGATGATTCTTTTGTGTGGCCACTCAACTTAAGCACTTTGCAAAGAATTCAGGATGCAATCTTTCAAACGAAAAAAGCGTTTGTCATGCGTTTGTAAATTAGCTATTTTTCTCGTCGATTCAGATAACCATGCGCCTATTGATAATAGAAATCGAATTTCGCGTTTGAAGCTCGATAACATGCAATTATATGTTATTTATAAAGGTTATGTCTTAACTTTTCCTAATTTTTCCCTGTAGTTCGTAACGTAATTTTCTGATCTGCCTTTGAAACGCATGCGCTAAGAGCATTTTAACACATGTATGTTTTTCAGTTTAACATAAAAATATTCTTATACCTAACATCTCAAAAAGATATCTAATGATTGGCATGAATATCTTCCTGCTAGATGGTACATTCTTACTTTTGAACATCTAGATTTAAGAATCACCTTTTCTCCGTGCATTTTTTAAATACTGTAAATATTTTACCTATTGTTAATGCTGTGAATATAGCAAATATTTTAAATACTCTGAATTTAGTAAATATCTTAAATTTTGTATATATTGTAGACTCTAACCCAGGTGCGAATTGACCGTCAGCCCACTGTCGGGCGAACCGTCGGACGGTCGGTCCAACTTTGTGCATCACTAGTCGGGCCAACCAGCTGAATGATAACGGTCAACCGCCTTTGGCTTCTCCACGTCGGGCGAACATTTGGTCCCATATATGGGCCATCTATTAAGATGACGCCGGCCCAACCTTCGACAAAAATTAATATTTAAAATTATTATTATATAATCTTCACTTATTGCCATTATTAAATACATAATTCACACACAAGGCTACTTACACTTTGAATCGTACGCTTGAACGCTTTAAAAATTCTTACTCGTCCAGGATTCTAACCCTAGCTAAACTAATGTATTTTACCGCGTACTCTAACCACTCGGCTATCGAAGCACTTGAAGTTTGTTTAAAAAAACTGTGTGTTGTATTCTCTTCATAGATTAATTTGGAAAGAGGGTTGACAAATTGGGAAGATATACTTTGAAAATATTCAGTGTTCGATGCTTTTTTTAGAATTTTTCAATTTTTCAGGATTTAAAATTAACTTTATTATATATTAAAATAGATACATTTTAAATATGCAGCATTATACAATTAATAATTCTAAATCTTTCATTCCGACTTTTTAAATTATTATATTGTGTCACAAATTAACAATTTTTTTCTTTTTGTTGATTTGAAACTAAAGTTGATAATTTAAACGTTATCAGAATAATACATATTTACCTTTAAACGTTTCTATTTTTAATTAAGAATTTTTGTTTATTTTGAATATCTATATATTTCGACGAGTAACACACGAATTCGACCTCCCAATAATACGAGCAGATCACCTGTGGCCGAAAGCAAATCTATCGAAATGAAGTAGATTATGTGCACCCAATGTTACGCGCACATGTGACGTCGGCGGACAGGCCAACTCTTGACCACAGTTGGGCCGACTGCAGTTTCACGGTCTTTTTGTAACAATCCACCAGAGTCTACCCGACGGCCTGCTGATACTCGTGCCAATGTTTGACCGACCATCGGGTGCATCAAGGTGACTTATGCCAATCCGACTGCTTTATCCAGAGTCGGACCGACCGCATTATTGTGGTCGTAATGACCAATCTGCCACAATTTATTCGATTGTCGTACCATAGTTGGGCCAGAATTGGGCAGACGGTCGGCTTTTCTCTCGCCGCCGACGTCCGTCGCCAACGTCGGTCCGACCATGGCAGCTTGAAAACATCTTAGTCGGTCCAACTCTGGTTACCGTAGATAGATTACCATAGCAGGGCCGACTTTGGGCCGATGGTCAAGCTCTGGCATCCGACCGAATATCGCACCTGGGAATGCAATGAGATACAAAATACAGTACAATGATTTATCTCAAGTACGTTTAAGCAATCAAATTGACAATTATAATGAGAAAGACCAATTCTTCCATGTATCTTTCGAACAGTTGAAGCTGGTACTCTAAACATTTTTGGAATTCAATGAAATGAATATCAGTTAAATATAAAGTTTTTGGTAAAACCATTATTTTGTTCTGTTTTTCTAATTTTTTTTATTATTATCTTAGAAAATGTACAGGATATCGACAAAGCAAAGCTATGGTTGGATTACGCGTTAAAAAATATCGAAATCATATATTTTTGTTTCATTTTTTTTTACCTTTCTATCATATTTTCAATTATTCATAATAATAAAAATATTAATTCAGCCAATTATGATATAATTATGTCTAAATTAGATAATTATGTTAAGATTCGATGTAAACATAAATGGCAAGTGTTGAAACAGAAAAAATTAATTGAAATAATAATTATTTTTATTATTGTTATTATTCTGAATTTTATGTTCAGTTATTAGTACTAAAAAGAACTTTTAATAAAAGATTTATTCGCATGTTTTAACTGGTAGATGCAATATAATATGATAACATGATTAGGAATAAATGCTTCACCTTTGAAAATATTAAAGATAATAAGCAAATTCACAATTAAACTAATAATTATTATGTAGCTCGTAGTAGGTTGTAGAACTATTCAAATTGCGATTTTCGGCACGTTTTATCCGTAATTTGTTTTTCCTTTAGTCGGAAGTGAAGAAATCTTGCATTCCCTCTGTTGCTTTTTACAGGCCCATCAAATCTGAAAAACAAAGAATAAGTTGCAATGATATATTTTGGTTTTCACAGGGGAGAAACAAGAAGACCTTTGCAATGAATAAAATTTTGATGTGATCCCGTATTCGCTTTGCCCTCCTGTTTTATTCGTTTTACTTGGGGAATCAGACGAAGCGAATAAAATATATTGTCTATTTTTTCTTAGTAAATGGGGTTTGATGAATAAATTCCTTTTTTTACATTTTTGATTTCTGAAACCTTAATTCATATACAAAAGTATTTTTAAAAGAAATTGTTTCTCAACTGTATTATTTGGTTTACTTTTGAATAACTTCCTTTAACATATTCACTTTGTTCAAGCTCTCTTTGTTACTTTTCCTTCTATTTAAACTCGTGAACAATGTTTAGAAATGAAGGGTCCGCAGTCTAAACCTGTTAACTTACATTTCAGAAATTTTACACGGCGAAGGAAAATCGTTGTTTTTTTTTGTAATTTCCAATATTTTTTCAAACTGTCGATTGCTTTTTGTTCATATACTAGAAAACAATAAAACCCGTTATTTTTACAACAATTTAATAGAAATTTGACGTTATATTACAATTGAAAGCTATTCATATGTTATCTTTCAATAAAAATTTCAGTTCGTATGTTTAGACCGCAGACCCTTCAAATGTTGGTTTGATTGAGCAATTAATAAATATGTACTTAGTTATAATAATTTAATTATTATTTTACACTTGATTGGATATAAAACTATAAGGAAAAATTGAAAATACTTTAAAAACTCCCAACATCTTTTATTTCATTGTCATTTAATTAGGACTACTTTCGTTCAAGATTATTTAATATTGATGAACTTTTCAGGCGGCCTTAATATGAGATTACTCGACTTTCCTTACATCCTTCTGCTCCTTCTTTCCTATCATACACTTATTAAGGTCTATTGTTCAAGAAATAAAATCGAATTTTATTCCCTGACTACATGAGCTGGAGAAAATGCAATCGCTCATATTAGAAGACTCCAGGAAACTTGGATAAATTTAAAAAAAAGTCTTGAAATAATTTAAAAATTAAAAAAAGTCTGAAGATCTAATATAACTCATAAACATACACGCGCACTTTCATCAATAATTTCGTTATTCGACAAGTCGGTTCGAAATTGAATATTTCATAACTTTCACTGATTACATTTCAAATTGTTTTTTTTCTGATTTTCATTAATATTTTTTTTTCAAAATATTAATCATATAAAAAAGAAAATAGAGTGGAAATAAAGAAATATTATGTTTTTAGATTTATTTTTAAAATCTATCCTACTTTAGGATTCGATTCTAGGTAAGTAATTTGGTTCTATTCACGTGGACCAAAAATTACTTTCGCTGATGCTTCGAATGCTGTGAAACACGAATAGATTCGAGGGCACTTAACCGAAATGCAAAAAACCCAAATTCACCACGTAGCCTATGGGCAAATCTAAAGCTCCCAGAGTCCAGGAACGCTAATTTCTCTCTAATGTGACGATATAAGACTTCCTGAACGATTAGGAGCGGAGCAGCTAGCGTGCAGATAAGCATCTCAAGTATCCTTGCCGAATGAGAGTGCTACCGGGAGAATGGTTCACAAACTAAAGCTGCATTCTTGGAAAATCTGATGTAAACTTACGTCACTCGCGATTAAAGTTGCAAACTTCCCTAACAGAAATTTTTCTTCTAATCTCACTTATCCCAAATAACTCAATATTAGCTTCATTAAATTAACAAGAGATTAGAGACCTTACAGTCCCTATTCTGGCTAATTTTTATAATAATCGTAGACTTTCATGAGAGGACATTAAAACATAATTCAATAATAAGGGGCTAGTTAGATAAGGATTTTTAATTTCTAGAATTATTTTGAGACTTAATTTATTTCCTTTAAAATGTATAATACCTTTAATTTGGATCTACCAATATTTAGATAAAAAAAAGTGATTTTAAAAAATCGGATTATTTTAATTATTTGCCATATTGATTTGTTATTTATAACGTATGATGAATAGAGGAAGCATAAAGGTTCATTTATATCCGCTTGGTTTAAGTCTAATGCTTTTAGATCAATTTCATTGAACTCCCTCCGACTGCTCTGCATGATATTATTCACCTCTCCTTGACGAAAAGGAATCTTTGTGTCACGATTAAATTTTCTATTTCATTCCACTTGAAAGTATACTCTTTCTATTATGCTGCAACGAAGCTCTCTGATATTTTCTCAGGAGAACAATACTTTTTGAGTTGCGATTTACGCATCCCAAGGGTCTTGCATCTTTCCAATTTGACAGAACATTATTTTTCCTGGAGGAATTTTGTTTCAAAGATGCTTTTCTTATATATGAATCAAGCAAATTATATTTATTTATAAATATAATAAATATATCAGGATTATTCTATTTTAGAATTATTATACACTTTATTATATTACGACAATATCTAAATACAAAAAGACATCTTTTTTCTTCTTTGTCTTACTTATTTGTTGACAATTTGCCATCTTTTGTCACACGTAAGATTTGATTAACCGAAAGCTGATTTAAGAACAAAGTTTTTCGGCTTGAGCTAAAAGGGTAATATAATAGAAAGATCGATTCCGCAGGTGACAGCTACACTCTCCTCAAGGAACTTGTCAGGCTACCCACAATTCCTTCTGTATTCTCTAAAACCCTCCCTTAACAACCATTTTCCTGTCCGCTAGACACTCTATTATTGCTGAGAAATTAAATTGCTTGTAATGGACTTCAAAGCCTTTAATTATGTGAAGAACCCACGACTTTGAATTCTGTTCAGACTATTCTTAAATAATTTACTTGATATACTTTTTCTGAAAACTAAAAATACCTTCAAATCATCCTGAGCTCTAAAAATAATTTTTTTAGCGTTCAGTCGTCCAGAAATTTCAAAACGACGAGACACATCATAATTTAATTTGAAAAATTTTGTTTCAGGATAACTCCTCAAAAAAATTTTTTTGTACTTCCCAGTGGAAAAAAATAGGGACGTCCTAGAGACGTCTTTGGGACATCCCTAAGACGTCTTTTATAACCTGTCTTTTGGACGACAATGCTCTTAAAACGTCTAATGTCAGTACGAAAGACGTCCCGAGAATGTCCATGTCTTTAAGAGGTACTTAGATCGTCTTTAGGACGTTGGACGTCTTAGAGACGTTAATTGGACTGACATAAGACGTACTAGGAACATCCCAAAGACGTTCTTGGGACTTTCATAATTATATGACCACTGGGTTCCCAATCTGAGAAGATAGATTTGACAGACTCTGTGTTGTGTACAATAATAACAATAATGAAAGGGAAATATTATTAAAGACTGAGAGCTGAAAATAAATGAAAAAGTTCACATTCTTAGAAACTTGCATTCGCAAGGTGACAATACTAACGATGAATGCCCACGGATAGCAAAACTTCTCCAAGTTTTCTAAAGTTTCAAACCAGCAGTCAAACCAATTTTAGCTGCGGATGAAACGTCTCACGAAACTACCCTTTTTGAAACTTCACAAACCACGATAGTAGTATAGTCAGAGTGACGTCTGTAAAAGGTCCAAAAAATATCCTCCCCTGACGCATTAAAATTTCGCAAACTTTTACTTTACTCTGAAAATTCCCTTTTTTTTATTTCTGCCGCACTTCACTTATAGCTTATTTAAAACCAATAATAATAAAGAAGATTATAAAAAGAAATGCATTAATGAAACCTTTCCAAGATCATGAACATTCCCACGAAGTAAAAAAATGTATAAGGTGTTTTGCACATTTAAAAAGTCTGTTTGCTCATTATTCCTGGTTCTGATTGACCCAAATCCAAATTCATGTGAATTTGGACCTATCTAGTTTTCAGCCTGACGATGCGTCTCTTCGTAGTTTCCTTGTAATACTTGAAATACTCCTTGTATGTAGTACTCCTTGTAATTTTTTTATCAAAATTTCCTTCGGTACATACTTTTGTGGCCCAAAATGAAAGGTCAAGTTCGTTAGCCAATGGGTTGTATTGAAAAAAAATTCGATTGAGCGAAGTTCTAACAGCAATGAAAACTTTCTTTTGGGAGTCAAAACAACCGTCCTAAAGTTTCACAAAAACAAAAACAATCCTACTGTCTCCACATCGCAGATATAGCTAAAAATCACCAAAAAACTGAGAACTTCTTCAAATTTGAGCAGCAAAAATTTTTTGTTTGAAATTTAAATTATTTATAAAAGCAGTTTAAAGCAATCCGATTTATAGCTGTATAGCGATAATTTCATAAAAATATTTTTTACGCTCCCAGATTGACATTGAAGGAGATATTTCAAAGTGATATTTTGCTCTTAATTTGAAAATATAATTAATTTTCGATATATCGATTACCGGAAAAAATAGATCGAACGAAGGGTATTAGCAAAAACTTCGCAAAAACTTAAATAATTAAAATTCATTAATTATTATTGAATAATAATTAATCAATTAAAATAATTCTTTGCTATATAGGTACAAATACACTTGGTTCGAACTAATTTTCCTGATAATTTATATACCGAAAATTAATTTTATTGTCACATAAAGTACAATATATTACTTTTAAATATTTTCTTCTAATTCAAAGTCAATAAAAATTATTTTAACGTCAACATTCCTTATATATTGTTGTTGCAACATATTGCGAATAGATTTTTATTAATTTATATTCCAGATTATATGGCAAATAGTCGAGAAATTTACTGTTACTCGGTTTTTGTGTGTTTTTAGCTATATTGAGGGTGCGGAGAGAGAAGGATTTTTTAAATTAAATTTTAGAAGAGTGTTTTAGATTCACAAAAGAAAGTTTTCATTGCTATTTGAACTTCGCCCGAAAACTTTTTGTTTTATCGATATGCTCTATTAGCCAGTATTGGCAGCCAGTATTTAATTTTTGCTTGAAACCACGCTAATTGTGATAAATCGTCCATGTGCCGAACTATTATATTTGCAATATCATTTTCATCTATTTTTAGTAAGTCTAATGGTTTTTATTTTAATCATGGGAAATTGTATGAGAAAATCAATTCGAATTTATATCTAGACAACGCAAAATTGGTTAAAAGTTGCAGCACCAAAGATTCTTGTCATAAAAAGTCATACAAATTTGCTCCTAAAATGTTCATAATAGCCGCAATATCTTGGTTGTGATTATATATCAAAATAATATACCTTAGATTTCCATTTGGAAAGAGAAACTATAATCAAATTTCGTAAGAGTGAAATTAATAATTTTGTTAATAAAACTAACTAAATGTAAAAATGGAATTCTATGCTAGGTTTTTAATCAAGATTGCTAGAAGTTTGAATCTCGTCGCTGCTTATAATTAGTCTGTGCTATCTTCTACTATCTTTTCAAATTTGATAATTAATACATTTTAGTATTGAGATATTCGATATGCCTAATTTTGATTACATTTTCCAAAACTCTTGTATTCTAGCCTACCAGCACTCTGTCTCGCCTTATTATTACACTATTTTGATTTATTGAACACAGCTCATACATTTCATATCTATATGTATATTTTAATTATTATTTACATATTATTTCCTACAATTTCGATGTTTTACATAAAATCGATTAATAATTTATACTCATGAAACTATTTCTCACTCTCGTCGCCCTTTTCAAGGAATCTATAATATATTGCTCATTTTTTAGTCCTTCTGTCACGTGTGCTGCCACATTTGGTGCCACATTTGGTGTCACATGGGTTGCCGCACGCCATCACCTTCAGGCCTCCAGAGTCCTTGACAATACAACTGTTTCACTTTCCAATATTTTAGGGATTAAATTTATGACCCGTCGGAGCAATCTCCCGTCCCTTCAATTTTACAATCCTTTTCGTAAATTGACCCGTCTCCGCCAAAAAAGGCCTGCTTGAGAATTGAAAGTGCGCCTAAACTCTGAGGCCTATCTTAAACGTATTTCCTGGTTTCAGCTATAAATTCTTTTGGAAAAACGTCGCTTTTCGTTTGATTTTATTTCTCTCATATGGCTTGCAGACCAAGCTATTGAGAATCGTGCAACTCGACTCTTTCGACTTAGCCCACCCATTAACTCTTACGCCGTAATTTTCTAATCCCGATTTCGGCTCCTTTCAAAACTCTAAATTTTATGATCCTGAGAATTTTTTAATTGGGCTCTTTCTTTGAGTGAGAAGAAGAGAGGATTCTCAAAACTAGAAATTGAAAAAATAATAAAAATCGTGAACTTGATTGAGATTTCGAAATCTCCCGCGCTGAATCGAGGCGCCTCTATATATTGATTCTGGAATCATTTCAAAGTCAAAATTTTTTACTGTCCTCCGTCTGTTCAAGTTCAAGTAAAAATGTTGCTTATCTGTCTTTTGCCTCATATTCTTCAAATGTTGCCTTAAGTCTTTCATTTTCCTTTAATTATAATAAAACGAAAACACATGAAAGAACTTTATATACATATACGTGCACTGACAAATGCACACACGATCTAGTTCACAGGCCAATTGTACGCGGCGCTAGCTCTGGGTATCTATTGCCGCTTACTTCCCATGGCGTTGACCGCCCCTGGTCTCATCACAGCGTAGAAAAAACATGCAAAATTTCGATAAGTTTAGTTTTCATTATCAATATCAAAAAGAGTGAATTAATTCCAAGTAACAGACAAAAGTTGCTGGGGTTAGTTTATAATTCAACAAAAATGATAATTGAACTTCCAATTGAAAAAGGGAAAAAGTTAAAGAACGCATTTCGAAAATTAAAAGAGCAAAGCAATGTAAAATAAGGGATTTCGCTGCCTTTATTGGGACACTAAAATCATCTTGCCCAACTTTGAAATATGGTCGTATTCATATAAAATTTGTTGAAAGAGAAAAAATCATGGTTTTGCAACGCAAAAATGATGACTACGAATCATTCATGCCAATTTCAGATACTTTAATTAAAGATTTCCAGTGGTGGGAAATAAATATTAAATCAGCGGTAAGATTCATAACGAATTTCAATCCTTTTGTTGAAATTTTTACAGATGCTTCACTATCTGGGTGGGGTGCATGCTGTATCGAACAACGTATACACGGGTACTGGAATGAGCAGGAAAAATTACAACACATTAATTTTCTAGAGTTAATGGCAGTATTATTTTGAATCAAATGATTTGCAAAAAATTTTGAAAATTGTGACATTTTATTTAGAGTAGATAATACCACTGCAATAGCATGTATTATTAAAAAAAGGTAGAGAACGTTTTCCAAAACTGAGCAATCTAGCAAAAGAAATTTGGAAACCGGAACGGAATATGCCTTATCAAATAAAGCTTTCGAAGCTAATGTGAATATTTTTGGCAAGCCAGAGATTGATCTTTTCGCAACAAGAACAAACTCTAAATGTCAGAACTATGTCTCTTGGAAAAAAGACCCAGGAGCAATTGCCGTGGACGCATTTACCATAAAATGGCAAACATATTTTTTCAACGCATTCCCTCCTTTTCCGATTATACTGCGTACATTGGAAAAAATAAATTTTGAAAAGAGAGGGCAATTCTAGTTGTACCAAACTGTCTAGCTCAGGCATGGTTTCCAGTGTTATCTTTAAATGCTTGAATCAAGACCCATGTATTTTTAACCGAACATTAATCTTTTAATGACGATTAATAGACAACCACATCCGATATGGGCAAGGATTACCTTCATATTGATCCTCTTCAATTCTCAATAACAGACGTTCTAGCATTTCTTCCAGCAGAGTTTAAAAATGGTGCCTCACATGGCTCATTAAATTGTTTCCGCTTGGCAATTGCGTTACTCTACGGTCCTGATTTAGGACAAGATCCGCAGATAAAACGATTTTTTAAGGGAATAGTAAAGCTTAGACCGACTACAGCTAAGCATAACTGTACATGGGACCCTGCCTTAGTTTTGTACACTTAAGGTAAATGGGCATCAAGTTAAAATTTAAACTTAAAAAAGTTAACTTTAAAGCCAATAACCTTACTAGCTCTTATCACAGGTCAACAAATGCAAACATTAGCACTAATCGATATCAGAAATACCAAAGACAGAATAGATAGGATGCTAGTTAAAATTCCTGATATGATAAAAACTTCGGCTGTCAATAGATCACAGCCGACGCTTGTGATCGGCAGTGCGTACGTGCCGAAATTTTACGTCATTTCCGTATTTTTCGAACCTGTCATGTTCTAAAAAAGTTTTTAAATCCGGCGAAACTCACGGAAGATGAAGTTCCAGGTGCAAAATTAGTGCAATAGAAGACACAGTATTGAGCAGCTGAAACGATGTCCTAAATGTAGAAAACCACAATTAAAAAAGAAAAAAAACGTGATTTAGTGGAAATGTTAGTTGAGGTTTTGTATGGCTGGTATAAATATTTTTTTTGTATAAGATTTGCAGTTCAGAACTTTGTTTGAGTAAATATTTCATATTCATACAAATATACGAGGTGTGTTCAAAAAGTAAGGTGACTTTTCAATTTTCGCGGGCTACGTACATTCAAGTTTTTAATTTTTTGTTTTGTTGTGTTGGTACACTCGTCACGATCCTATGTTCACAATTTTGACTATATAGCTCGTGTTGTTTTTCTGGCAGAGGCGTAGAAGGTTAGAAGGGTTTGGTGTGCTCGGCGATTTTCTTCTTTCGAAAAAATGGAGCAAAGAGTTTGCATTAAATTTTGTGTGAAAAATGGAATCCAGTGCTCTAAAACTCTTGAAATGTTAACAGTTGAATACGGTGAGTCTACTCTGAGTACGCAAAATGTGTATAATGGTACAAGCTATTCCAAGAAGGCCGAGAGGATGTCGAAGACGAACCTCGCCCTGGACGTCCCAGCACGTTTTGGGCATGTGACATGTGTCAGCGAAATTTATTCCAAAACTGCTTAATTTTTATCAAAAGATCCATCGCATGACCGTCGCTCAGGAGGTGCTGAATGAAGTCAATAATGATCCTGATTTTCTCAAAAGGGTTATAACTGAGGATGAATCGTGGGTATATGGTTATGACGTCGAAACTAAAGCCCAATCGTCTCAGTGGAAGCATCCTGAGTCTCCAAGACCGAAAAAAGCACACCTAGTTCGGTCAAATGTGAAAGTTTTGCTCAATGTCTTCTTTGATTACCGTGGCGTAGTGCATCAGGAATTCTTACCACAAGGTCGTGCGGTCAATAAGGAGTATTACCTTTAAGTTATGCGCCGTTTGCGAGAGGCGATACGAAAAAAACGTCCGCAACTTTGGAAAAACAATTCATGGCTTTTGCATCACGATAATGCACCTGCTCATTCATCGTTGCTTGTGAAAGATTTTCTGACCAAAAACAGCACCACAGTCATGCCTCAGCCTCCATATTCACCGGATTTGGCCCCCAGTGACTTTTTTCTTTTCCCGAAACTGAAGAGACCCATGAAAGGACATCGATTGTCAACGATTGAGGAGATAAAAACTGCATTGCTGAAAGAACTCAAGGCTATACCACAAAATGATCATCAGAAGTGCTTCGATGATTGGAAAAAGCGCTAGCACAAGTGTATTATATCCGAGGGGGATTAATTTGAAGGGGACAACATAAATATTAAGGAATAAATTAATATTTGATGAGAAAACCATAAAGTCACCTTATTTTTTTAACACACCTCGTAAAATAACACAATATTATATTTTCTACTTCTCTTTTTCAAGTTTAGACAATAAAAAGCCATTTGTTAGTGATATCCTGGTATAAGGAATGTACTAACAAATGTTCCTTCTTTCATATAATCAGGATATAAATACATAAATATAATACTTCTATGTTCTTAAGTGAAAGTATTAAATAGATTTTATTTTTATCAAAAAATTTAGGAGGTTCGAAACCCCGATAATAATGCTTCATTTAATATGTAAGCAAATTTTAGCAAAGAAAGACAATATTAATACCTGCCAAACACAAGCTCTACTAACCTTTCTACTGAATCGCTTTTTTCTATTAAAGATCGTTTCCTATATTTTATCCATCGTTCAAGATGTTTAACACTCCGCTGTTCCACCGATTTGTGCACTAATTTTGCTCCAGGAACATCATCTTCCGTGATTTTTTCCCGGATTTCTATACATTTTTTTGAAGACGACAGATGTCAACAAATGCAAAATAATGAGCTTGCTCGCGACACTTTTCGCACTTTTTTGCAGTTTTTTTCTGAATATACTTAAAAATTTGTTGTCTTTAAACTCTGATTTATTTACACGTTTATTTTTCCTTGTTATTTTTATTTA
Source organism: Belonocnema kinseyi (assembly GCF_010883055.1). Lineage (NCBI taxonomy): Eukaryota > Metazoa > Arthropoda > Insecta > Hymenoptera > Cynipidae > Belonocnema > Belonocnema kinseyi. Next base: position 93,842,428 of record NC_046662.1, read on the forward strand.
CAATATTTTCCATACATTTCGACACAAAACTGTTCAAAAAATACGGAAATGACGTAAAATCCTGGCATGTGCGCACTGTCGACGTCTAGAATAAAAAGGTCTATTCTGAAGCTGAGTTAATATTGAAGATTTCATGTAATAATTTTTGTAATTTCTAAGTCAAATATCACAAAAAATGTATACTTTAACATTCTATAGTAGCGGAGACGAAATTTTCAAAGTCGCTGAACACCCAGCTTATAAGAATAATTCGCCGCTTGTTACCACTCATCATTTGAATCTCAGATGCATCGTTGCAATTTTTATAATCATGCGGATTACAACTTTCGTTGCAGTTAGTCAAAAGCATTTGATTCCCATATTTTATTCAATAAGTAAAACAACAGATTTTATCGCCAATTAATTAATTACAACCTGCAGATATTCACTTTATTTAATTAATTAAGAACGAAGTACAAAACAATTTTGACACTTGTCAAACGTAAGTAATTGTTTATTTAAAGTGCGCGGTGAATCCTGGGGAACATAACCCGTTTTCAGAATTTGGTTATACGTATATTTTGCGCACGTCTTCTGAGTCTTGAAGCCTTTGACTAATCGGCGCAAGATCTCTAGCGCGGGAGATTTGGAAACCGAATTAAAATCGCCTATGTAGTACTTTTTTGTATTACACAAATGCAAGAAGGGTTGCATTGTATGCTAGAGTTTATTTTATTATATGGTATTCCCTATGACCACAAGTAAACATCCTTAGAGTATACAAGACACGAATGTATGCCCGGCAACTGCGCTTAAGGTTTGCTTAGATAAATCAAAAACGCTGAGAGATTATGAAAATAAATTGTTTATTTCTTTTAAGAAACCATATAAAGGAGTAACTGCGCTAATTTTATCGCAAACATTACTCGTCACGCGTCCACTTCAGCAGCGAACAAAAGCGGAGTTAACATCGATCTTATTCGAAAAACAGCTGTGCGGATATCTAAGTCACAAACTTTTACAATCGAGATATTGTTAACGATGAAAGAGAGTTTGCATTGTCAATCTTGAGCAAAAATATTTTTAAAAAACCTTGTATTAAAACATCTTGTGGTTATAAGTTAAATAAACTTTTTTCTTAACTGAAAATCAAGGCCGTAACAACTATAAACAGCTACATTTTGATCTCGAGAAAGAGGCGCGTGATACAATTAATTGATTAAACGAACTTACCTTTAACTGAAGATCTATCATAATTGTATGAAGCGCTTCTTCCAAAGAGATCGGGTCCCACCCAAATAAATTATTCTCTTTATCCTAACAAGTGAAACAGTTATAAAACCCAACAAAAGTTACGGCAGAACTTCGAAAGAATAAGGAACTTGAGCTTGAACAGGCCGAGGACAAAGATTTTTACTTTGAATATGTGGCGACATCGGTATATAGTAGAGGGTACTACATTTTGATCTCTTCGGAAAAGGCGCCTCATACAATTATGATAGAACTTCACTTAGCGGTAAATTCGTTTAATCAATTAAGAATTTCGGAATGATCACCGCCGTTTTTATGTATATATTTTAACCTTGGGTCAAAATGACCTCAACAATGATTTTAAAAAACATGTTGACCTTGAAACGACCTTCGAAAATTACCTTGGAGTAAAGATCAAGGACAACTATAGATTCCTTGGACTAAACCCTACAACTTTTGTCCGAACTATTGTCTTGTAGGATGCGATCC
>NC_046662.1:93844246-93867660 GCF_010883055.1 Belonocnema kinseyi
TGCTTTGAATGACCCATTGAAGAACTTCCCATGTACTATTATGATCTAGCAATATCGATTCACCTATTGAAGAACCTTTTAGAAACTTCCATGACCTACCAAAGGCAGTTTTTTAGTTTTTAACGAAATTGTTTACTTTTCGTATAAGATGAAATTGTTTTGATATTGTGAATATAACAGTACTGCATTTAATGTAATTTTCCACATCATCGAGAGACGTCGATTGATTTATTAATGAACCTTCGATGACATTTGATGCTCAAATATTAAGGACCTTTTGTAAGGTCGAAAATTCTTTGATACAACAAGACACATTGGTCGATCTTTTAGTCGTTTCTCTGATTTCTTGAAAATAAGATTTTTGGCAAGACAGAAAAATAATTTAGAGAAATATTGAAAGCGTATTTTCTTCTTTTTTTAAGAAAAAATCTTCTCCTATGATAAAGTAAACTTATTTGATACCTATGATTGAGCAAAGGGTTTATAAAATATATCTTTAATTTTTTCCAATTTTCAGGGCCTCGTATTCCACCGAGCATTTTGGAATTTCTTTTTAGAAATTCATGAAAGAGACAGTCTGCTTTCAACTTCTTGAACGATATTGAAAAAGAAATGCGAAGGTTTAATGTTAAACTTGATCCCCAGAATTGGTAAGCAACATGTCCAAATGACAAGGTTCTATCTCAAGACGTGCAAATTGAAAGTTTTTATCTCGGAAATAGCAAATGGAAAGGTTCTATCTTGGAGTGGGCGCTGATGCACCATAAAATGTACGTAGCAATTTGCAAACTTCGAGATTTTGCGACTAAGATAGAACCTTGAAATACGGACTCCTGAGATGGGCTATTTCAATACCCAAGTACCAAGATCCATAAAACCTTGTCATTTAAACCTTATGTTTTGTCTATGAAGAAGCAGAGAGAAGCGACCTTTTAGAATGCTCTGCGCTTACCTTCCTTTAACTGCAATGGTTTGTGTTTTACAGTGATATTAACATTGTCAGAGTGTTATATTATTAATGATATTACTAAATGGAACGGAACAGGTTTTGACGAATCGTTTGACGCTCTTTCGAAGAACTGCTCTGATGAACCATTAATCTTTGTTACAGGCAACGTTTTCGTGATAGCCGCCATTTTGCTGGAACGCAATTTGCAGAGTGTGGCGAATTATTTGATTCTGTCTCTTGCCGTAGCTGATCTTCTAGTGGCCTGTCTCGTCATGCCCTTGGGTAACTATTATATCTATATTCATGACAAAATAACATTTCCATTTTTATTCTTTTTATTTGAAATTATTTTTATTAAATTTTATTTCTTTATAAATTTTTTAAAAAATAATTACGTACTAGATCTTTCAATCAAACTCGATTTTTACATTTCGTATTTTTAAACGTAAAATGTGAACGATTCAATATAATATTTTGGAGATGCTGATTTAAATAAAGCCATGTCTAATTAAACCAAAAAATCCTACATAACAATAATGTACAAATATCCCGAGTAAAAATGCTTCGATTTGAGTTTAGCTTAAATTGCCCCCAATCAAGACATGCTGAAGTCGAAAAGTTCGACTTGAGCATATCTCAGTTTTTTGATGGAGCCAGCCTTCAATGTATGCCTTAAAGAATAGTTTCTGTGTCTTGAAGACATAAATTTATTTCTTGAGTTGAATTTGTATGGCTCCAATACGAGCGGTTAATAACTTTGAGCATATACCTGTCCGCAATTTTATGCCGATAATCTAAGGCAAGACAAGACTCGTCTTGAGACAAGTAAACGCCGTCTTAGTCAAGACAAGGCTCGACTTGAGCCGTGGCCATAAAAGTAAAACGAGAACCTGTGTCTCGACTCAGTTTTGAGACACAGGCTGACATCGATGTCTTGGAGGCGAACTTAAGACATAACCAACTTGAACTCAAGTCGAAGCACTTTTACTCGGGATTACACATGTGTAATTTAAATGAGATATATAAAATTTGTTTAACGAAAGGCGATAAATTGTTTAAATGCCTTTTTTAACGTTTATTCTAAAGACAACCTTACTTCCACGATAGCCAAAATTCATAACAATAATAATAACAAAGTGTTAATATTTAGTTTAGTATTCAGTTTTTTTTCAAAAGGACGGTAAAATAGGGACTTTTCTTACCAATAAGTGTGTAGAAATATCTGTATTTTTTCGGTACATGTAGACACTGCCATGGGTAATATATGTAATATATACATACACTGTTAAAAATAATATTAAATTTAATATACCCATGTGTATTAAGATTATATCAAGCATATGAAATCATCATTAAGGGCTAGTATACTAAATTTAATATGCATTCATGTTTATCGCTTAAAAGAAAAATTATATAATTCCATTTTTCACAAATTCAAAGTATGTTTAGCAATAATTTTTTATTTTAAATTATAAAACATGATACCTTTTTGCTGTTAAACACTTTCATGATACGAGTAAATAACAATTCAGTCGACGAATTCTAGATTATTAATTTAATTGAGACTATATGAAAAGTTTTAAGGAAATTACAGCACATTGAGTTTTCGCGCACATCGCTATACTGACTGATTTTTTTAACAGTGGGTAGTAATGTATTATAATGTATTATAACATAATTTAAACATAAATTAGTGTAAAAAACAACATTCTCGGTCGAAAAACTGTCCCATGTTATGAAGTACATCCTAGTGCATCTATCTATCATACATCTATCTATCTAGTGCATACATACATTATTTAGAACTTCCATTTATTCGCGTTTCGATAACCAAAACTAACATATGCTTGGAAATCATCCGTATATGTATTTATTCTTTTTTATCACTGTAGCTAACAATTTTCAATCAATATAGATTAAAAAACGTACATACTAGTGATCGAAAAATATTATTCGGGCTTTAGTGTGATATTTTCGACAGGAGCCGTGTACGAAGTGTCTCATGAATGGGCTCTCGGACCGGAACTTTGTGACATGTGGACCAGCAGCGATGTTCTGTGTTGCACAGCTTCGATTTTACATCTGGTTGCAATCGCACTCGACAGGTTAGTTTTCCACTTGACCAGACATAAACTACACTAGTACCTTCCGTGAAGGATTGACTTAACTTACCTTTTTATCCATGATACAAGTATTGCTCTCATTGTTATATAATTTATATTCTTAAATATAAAAAAACCTACTCATATTCAATTACTTTGATTTAAAAATTCGATCCTAGAACCTAGAATAAGATATAGGATGTAATAATGTTGAAATAACTCATAAAAAGAAGAGAGAATATCACTTTTCATTTAATTTTAGATTAATATGAAATTAAAAACTTTTTTATATCTACATGAAGAGTGAAATTTTAATTTCACTGACCCAATTCGCAATATCTATTATAAAAATAGCAGTGACAGACACCATGCATTTAAAAGATCTTTTTCATTACTGTTTTATTTTTCTCCTATGAATCAATGTGAAATAAGTACTTATATTTCAGTTCCCCAATTCGAATACCTTTTTTAATTTCAATGTTTTTAACTTGATGGCTTTAGGGAGGCAACAGGAAATTTGCTTATCTACAGTTCGTACAGTATTTTTTTTTACATATGACTTCTGTAGTAAAGTTTTTTATAGGTTATGTTTTCTTTAATATAAATGTAAAGTAGGAACCCTTTTTTACATTTTTCTACGTGTAATTGTATACATAAAACTAATGAGAGATTTATGTTATCTGGGTTGTTCCACTTTTTATCTCCACTTTACTTCAATGGGAATATTAAGCAGTAGCAGTTATTTTTAATTAGTTTCTCTATATGCTGAACTATGTGAATCTTGAGTGGAAATCATCAGAGTACAGGTTTCTCTCTTAGTGTGGAGAGAGCAAGTTTAAATTAGTAGTAACAGATTAATGCAGTCCACCTGAGCTCTCAGTGCATATGGTTTATGTTGGTGGCGACACAGGCCGTTACAGTTTATGTGAAGTCAGGCGTAACAGTTGGATGTATCACTGTACGAAATGCCCTAGGGATGTAATAATCTTTCGGGTCACATAGAAGTGAAATATCTGACTAGTCGTTGAAAATGTTCACTCATTTAATAGCAAAAAATCCTTCTTTTTTGTTTTCAACCCCTGCATTGCATATATTTGGTGCTTTCGTAATTATGTGCCTATTCAGCTTTATGTTTAATTCAAAATGTGCCTACTTAGACACATAGAATTCTTTAAGGCTTGCCGTTTGTTCGGGGAAATCTTTTTTCTTGTTTAAGCCTGCATAAGAAATGTAATCAATAAATAATCCGAAAGTTTAATGGCTGAATTTACTCGTTGCCCTAAATGTGAATTACTGAAATTTCACTTTTTCAGTTAGATGGTACATGGAATTTTCTGAGCAGGAAATAAGATAATGGAAATATTTTTTACTAGAATTCATAACTTCATCACTTATTTTCAGAAGATCCAATTTATTAGGACTAGTCAATTCCTCATATATTCTGATGGGGTGGTTCAATTAAGATACAAAGGGGTTTCAGTTACTAGGAATATTTCAAAGCTTTATAACAAAAACCGCGTTGCGTTTTTGCTCAGTTTGTAGAAGTGTTTCTCAAACATAAAATGTTTTCTGAAATTGCTGCATTAGCTTAATTCGACAAGTTTTACATGTTTTGTGTGTCATTTTCCAACACCCTTAAGTCAACAGAAAAGAAAGTAAAGGCTTGATATTTCAGAGTCCACTACGATGTGACTCACGACGGTTTTTGATGCAAATGACAAGGTCACCGCACCGTTACCGACACGAAAAAAATCCGATTTATAGAGATTTCGACATATATCATGCTTTTATATCAGATAGAGACAACAGGAACAAAAACGTACCACGCGTGCATGACTCTTGTCAACTTCAGACGCTTTGTTCGCGGAAAAATGTTTTTTCAAAGTTCCAACTCCAAAAATTCCCCAGGGACTTGTTTTTTAGACCTAAGAGGTTTATCTTCGGCTATATAATTTTATGAGTAAACTTGGATGAAAGACCATGAAAGATTAAAAACGTTATTCTAGGCACTCCTTTTTTTCTATCAGTATAATTTGTCCTTAAAAGTCCCATCGATTAAAATTAATTTGATAAACAATTAATTCTTTAGACTTTGTCTGAGATAGATTCAATGAATTAAATATTGCATCGATCAATCTCCTTCAGTCTTATATGATGTTAAAGACGCCGGCTATCCATGAGGGTTAAAAAGCACGTTATCGTTACCAAAAGGAATATTTTTTCACGTTTCTTTGAGTTAGAAAATAAATTCGACTGGCCATCTTCGCTCAAACAAGTATAAATCTATCTTCTGTAATCGTGGTAGACGCAACCTTTCTTGAGCATCAAACAACGTTTTCCGCAGTGATATTTCATGGAACTGGAAAAATAAGAGGAAGCTTCGCGGTACAACCTAAAGGTACATGAAACTTTTCTCTACAGCTCGCATGATGGCCTGAGAAATTGGCCAATTTGTGAAACTTCTTGAATCGAAGATCGAAGAAATCAGAAATCAAAACTTGCCCGTCTCTGAATTGGACCTCTTCTATATCCTTTCAAAAAATGTTAAAGACGCAAAATTTATCTATAAACTTTTATTAGTTATGATCACTTTTTTTTATTTAAGCCAATTTTAATGAGGTCTAAAGTAACGTCCTTTTTAAAGATTAACAAACGCACAAATTGTCTCATATCCAAAACAAGTCCAGACAGTGGCGTAACTTCCTTACCGCAAAACCCCGCATTGCGGGGGGGGGGCCTCCTTCGTTCAGGGGGCCCCTTACGGCCAGTGGCAAAATTATGTTTTAATTTGAATTTTATACATTCTTGTGCATTTTTAAATAATTATTTATTTGAATTACAGAAGTTCGAAATAACATATTAAACATTATTTAATTATTTGAACAAATATAATTTGTTTAAACAATTATTTTTGCAACAATCTTTTAATACCGCATTTTATGAATTTAACTTAATATTTTATTATTATGAGGAATAGTAAATTCTGCTAAAAGGTTTATGGCAATGTTTATACAATAATTTTTTTTCCTTCCATATTTCTTTTTAATTGAGCATAGAATGCTTACGAATAAAAATTGTTTAAACATTGACACGACGTATTTAACCAAATTTACCACTTGAAATCATTCAGTATTATGTTAAATTCAGAATTTGTAACCCAATAGTTTCCAACAGAATTCAGTGTAATTCGACGGATTTCAAAGAATGTTCAATTTTAAGAGAATACTTAAAACGATTTTAAAACATCACATAAGATTTTCAAACTGACCAGAAGTAAATCTGGCAGATTTGAAGACAATTTTAGAGTTAATTCAAGTTAGTGTAGAAGATATTTCCCAATTTAAAAATTTTAAAATAGATAAAACAACATTGTAATACTTTGAAAGATTTCTGAAAATTAATTAAATATTTAAATTTTTTCCAAGGCTTGAACAGTCCTAACAATCTTCTAAACTGGTTAAAATTTTTCATAAAATTTGTGTAATCTCTTGTAAAATGAACAAATTTCATTTAAAATTATCTAGATTCTTTTTTTACATATCTGACATGTCCAAAATATTCTCGGCTAGTGAAGAAACATAACCTTATGGAATTATGCACCTACATAAACACTGCAAGGAAACATTCGAAAAAGTACAGACTTGAGTATGAAAAGTGTGAGGAAGAAGCTACACAAATATCTCAAAAATGGAGTATTGTACCAGCACTTGTAGAAAAACGGAAACCAAAGTGTAAGAAGCATTTCGCTATTAGTGAAGAATTTTTTAAAATTAATGTCTTCAATCGCACCTTAAGGTGTCTAAGGTCTAATTAGACATTGTGAATACATAGTTTACAGTGAAATCACAGATTCGATATCATAAGGATTTCACAAAAGAATTCCCCTTGCAATTCATCAACTTTATCCCATTTTTAAATAATAACGGGTTCAATGAGACATCATAAGTAAAAGATGTTTTTCGCACTTTACTCTTCATATACAGCTTCATGGAAAGCGATTTTTTAGAATTAATCGCTTAAGAATTTATTTAACTCTGGATGTAACAGCATAGCAACTTGCGAAAAGACGTTCAACAAATTAAAAATAATAAAATCCTATTTACGGAATAGAATGCATCAAAGTCGATTCTTAAATCTATCTCTGCTGACAATCAAACTTGATGATCGAAATTGTTATTAATAAGTATGTCATAAAAAAAGTGAGACGAATAGCAATATAGCAAAGTGCAGATAATTTTTTTTACGGTGCATTACTAATTTTTAAGTACGAACTATGTATAATTTATGATATAAATTGTCTAAAATAAAATATAATTTGTAATATATTATTCAAAGAACTATGTGAGATATATTTTTAAAAATTTATTTCAACTACACTTATACGTTGTTTGCTTTTCAATTTAATAAGAGGGGCCTCCTAAACATTTCTGCGGTGGGGCATACACGGTTGTAGTTACGCCACTGAGTCCAGAATAAAGATGTTTCAAGATTCCGAATATTAAATAATGAATCAAAATTGCCTATACCCGTCAGCCAACTGTGAATAGCTATCGCATGTCATTGCTGCGCTCATTCTTTGTGTTGCCATAAGTTCGCAATTTCGTATTGGAGCAGTCTGCAAGTAATAACTCCTCTTTGGGGAAATGTACAAATTTTATAATTTGATTATCAAAACAAAGAAACTAATTCATGCAATTTTGTTTTGTTTATTAAATGAAGTGAACATAGTTTCATAGTTTTTATTATACTGCAAAGTTTGTATACAAAACCCTCATTATTTAGGACCGTTGGGGTATGCGATTGATCCTCGGCATTTCGACCTGCATAGAAAAAATAGATGTGCATTTTTCAAGTGGATGAATTAAATTTTCTTCGCATTCAAACAAAAGAAGATACTATGAAGTGGATATGCTAATTATTCCCAATAGCGTACACTGTATGAAATACATTTGAAAATTTTATTTCAAAGTGTAAATTTACACATATAAAATGTCACTTTAGACGCATTAAAATTACAGGTTAGAGAGCAAATTTCCACATTTTGTGTAGAATGACGTTAGGGATGGGCGATACCCATGCAATGCTTTAAGTATCGAGTAAAAAGTACTCAATACTTCGATTCTTGATACCAATACTTAGAAGGCCGATGTATCGAGGTATCAATACTTTTTATATTAATATCGACCACTTATTTTAGTTAATAAATAATGGCACTTCTATTTAGTTAGTTGTAAGAACTATTTAAGTTTGTCAAAACTACTATCTGGAGGTAGTTGAACTTACTAATACAGTTAGTCATATTTACTAACGTAGGTGTGACTATTTTCTTTTTGTTACCGGAATTAATTAAAACAACTGTCACTATACTTTTGAAATCGAAATTAAAAAGATCCCAGTGGGCATACGGGCATATTTTTTGGGACGTCTTATGGACTCTAATGTCAGTTCAGATGATAAGGCGTTCCAAAAAAATATGTCCCGATGCCCATTGGGTTATTTTTATTTGCAGATGCACTCTATAGGTTAGGGTTTCCAGTAAGACTTACCAGAACACTCTTTCGGTTTCGCAATATCATGTACATATCTTCAAAAGCTTCGATATAATTTTCGAAGTCTAAACTTTCTAGCACTTCTCATAGTCCCACCATTTATATAAAAAGAAGACATCAAGTAAACAAAGAGTTATAAAGTCCGTGTCTGAACGTTCCCTGTCATTTTATCGCAGATATGTTGGCATCCTTGTCGCATTCGCAGTCCTACCAACCAAGATAACAAATAAAATAGTCACGCCAACTATTTTTATCTGTTATATAGTGAATTATTGGTACAGGCGACTAAAGTTTAGTAACTCTGACTACTAAAATATTATTAACTTAAATTAGTTACGAGAATTACTAATGGCTTCATAAGCCGTCTATATAGGTCCCGGAAGCTGGAATTACAGCATTGTCATATTGATGTGGGCACTATGCCATAATTTAGTGCTTATTTAGTGCTAATTTATGCTGCAGAAAAAAATTTTGTTCCCGGTAATTTTGGCCAAAAAAATGTAGTAATGCTAGCTTCAGCTGAAGCTACAACTCCGGTATGCGAAACTCGGAAACTATTAGTGGTATCAAATTCTCCTTTACGCAGGAATTTTATGCTAATTAAGTGCTCTGGATTTATGCCTTGCAACAATTCTGGGCACCTTTTTTTTACCAAAAACGTGTAGTAATGCTGGCTTCAGGTGACTCTGGTATGCGAAACTCGGAAACTATTAGTAGTATCAATATCTGCTTTGCGCAGGAATTTAGTGCTAATTAAGTGCTAATATATTCTGCAAAAACTAAATTTTGTGCCCGGTAATTTTGATCAAAAGCATGTAATAATGCTAGCTTCAGGTGACTCTGGTATGCGAAACTCGGAAACTATTAGTGTCATCAAGATCTGCTTTGCGTAGGAATTTAGTGATAATTAAGTGCTAATATATTCTGCAAAAACTAAATTTTGTGCCCGGTAATTTTGAGCAAAAACATGTAGTAATGCTGGCTTCGGGTAACCCTGCTATGTGAAACACGAAAACTATTAGTGATATCAAGATCTGCTTTACGCAGAAATTTAGTGCTAACTAAATGCTCTGGATTTGTGCTATGCAAAAAATTCGGGCACTTTTTTTAACCAAAAACGTGTGGTAATGCTGGCTTCAGGTGACTGGTGTTGTGAAACTCGGAAACCATTAGTGATATCAAGATCTGCTTTGCGCAGGAATTTCCGAGTTTCACAACACCAGTCACCTGAAGCCAGCATTACCACACGTTTTTGGTAAAAAAGTCCCAGGATTTTTTGCATAGCACAAATCCAGAGCATTTAATTAGCACTAATTTCCTGCGCAAAGCAGATCTTGATATCACTAATAGTCTCCGTGTTTCACACAGCAAGGTTACCTGAAGCCATCATTACTACATGTTTTTGCTCAAAATTACCGGGCACAAAATTTAGTTGTTGCAGAATATATTAGCACTTAAGTAGCAATAAATTCCAACGCAAAGCAGATATTAATATCACTAATAGTTTCCGAGATTCACAACACCAGAGTCACCTGAAGCTATCATTACTACATGTTTTTGATCAAAACTACCGGGTAAAAAATTTAGTTTTTGCAGAATATATTAGCACTCAATTAGCACTAAATGCCGGAGCAAAGCAGATCTTGATACCACTAATAGTTTCCGAGTTTCACAACACCAGTCACCTGAAGCCAGCATTACCACACGTTTTTGGTAAAAAAAAAGTGCCCGGATTTTCTGGAAGGCATAAATCCACAGCACTTAATTAGCATTAAATTCCTGCGCAAAAGAGAATTTGATACCACTAATAGTTTCCGAGTTTCGCATACCGGAGTTGTGGCTTCAGTTGAAGCTAGCATTACTACATGTTTTTGGCCAAAATTACCGGGCACAAAATTTTTTTTCTGCGGCATAAATTTGCACTAAATAAGGACTAAATTATGGCATAGTGCCCAAATCAATATGACAATGTTGTAATTCCAGCTTCCGGGACCTCGTCTTTTGATTAGTCTGTGTTACTAACTAAATAGTTGTAAGAAACAATGAATTCTTTGCTAACAAAAAGGTAGTAGCCATAACTGTTCATTTTTTTCAGTGTAGCGTTCGTTTTTTCTTTATCAAATAGAAACTGTAATTGGGAAAAATTGTGTGCTGATTGGTTAATCGAATCTAACTTGCCGTTACGTAGCGAATAGCGAATTAAATAATAATTTATATATTTATTTCTTCTCTTAGAAAAATGCATTGAATTTTCTGCCTCAAATTTTTTAATGGCTGGCGTATGTCTTTTTTTTGGTAATGCATTTTACAACTTTAGATAGGGCTCCCAATTTTTGGGTCTTTTCGTATTGTGCATGCGTTGCATTAACAGCTGGATTGGTTTAAATACTGTTTTTTTATGGTTAACGTTGGCGTATCTATTTAAAATGATTTAATGTACAAGAAAATTATTTGCAACAAATAATACTTCTTAAATTCTTAGAACTAATTCTTTAATATCGGTATGCACTTTACAATTATCATTTGTTGTAAGTAATTATAAACAAAACAAATGTAATTATTTCAAATAAGCGCGCCAACGGTAACCAATCCAGTTGTTGACGCTTCGCATGCGCAATACAAAAAGATCACAATATTGGGAGCATTGACTTCAGATGACCTGTGATTCTGTGGTAGTGGCTTCTCAGTATTTTGGCCGCTCTTATAGGAACATGAATTGTTAAAACTTTATAATTGGAGATGATCTCGAATGGTTCTACCAATAATAGTCTATCTTTTTGTTACAGTTACGAATTAGGCTAACTTCATTTTGTATGAAATTTTGTAAATACGTGGAGAAATAAAAGAAATAAAAATCTTCTAAAATGTTTCGCTTTAAAGTTATAGGAGCCTAAATTACATCACAAACTGTAATACAAAATACTAAAGTTTTGAATTCGATAGATTCGATAGATAGCCGAATATTCGTAGAACCCATTGATCTGTACTATCCATCTCTATTATACAAATGTTTACATGGAATGAACTATATTATGTATGACTCATTTCCAATAGCCAGTTTATATTAATTATTTGCATGGCAACTTTTTCGGAATAGATGTCCTGATTTTTAAGTTAAATATCTGCGAGAGCTACGAAGGTGCACGAAGTACTCTCACCAAGAACCGAAGGAATAACCGGCTATTTCAGCGCTAAATTTGAATGATAAAATACTTTGAAATTAAGATATTATCAAATTTATGTAATTTAAAAAATCGGAATCTCACATGAAGATTCCAGTGATATTTACAAAAGTAACCATTTATAAAAATGTTCTGTAACAAGTATTATCATGTACTTACTCTTTTCTAAAAATAATGTTCATCAACCTCTTTAGCCAACTTCAAAATGCTGTTTCGAATTAAAAGCATCAAATTTATAGAATTTTAATTGCAAATCTTAAAACTCGCATACTTTTAAATTGCAAAAAAACATTATTTATACATACATTTTTTAGGAATAATAATATTACTGATACCGGGTCCACCTTCCCACCAGCCTTGTATCTCACATTCTTGTGTTTTTTTATCTTACATCCTCGTATAACACACATTAACTACCAAATTATTACAACGAATATTATTAATGTTACGAAAATTACAGATCTGCAATCGTCACCACTCAACCTATAAATTACTTTTGCTTGACAAAAAAAAAACTTTTTTTAGTTTATATGCAAGCTTACTCCGAATAAAATAATGCATTAAATATCTACGGCTTCGAAATATTTGTATATTTTTCAAAATTATCAACAACAACAAAATAGTACATAACACGGCACGAAAAGAACTTTTGCTTTGCCTCACATTTAAATGACAGCCATGACAATAATTAATTATGATATGTTTGAAACAATTATTGACATATAACTGCTCATTTGTACTAAATTTTGACTCTAATAAGTTCTAATTAATTTTGCGGGTCAATTATAATTGTCCAAGAAATTAAAATTTATTTCTTTTTTTGTAAATTGTAGAAATTTTTTGTTAGCTATATATGTTCGGCTTCGTAAAATATAATTGCTAATTAATTCAAAGGTTTCAAAAAATCCCTAACTTAAAACTACTATCATGACTAAGTCCTTGACTTCATGAAATAAAATCATGTTAGGTTCCGTGCTCTTAAGACTTGGACTCTATAATCTAAAAACATAGAATTCGAGACCTGAGACAGCAAAGGGGCGTGGTCTAATGTCTTAAGCTTCGAGATCTTGGCTTTAAAAGCAAGGGTTCCGAGATCTTAAGTCTCGCGTAAAAGCGTGAGTCTGTATCACGGAGTTTCGACTACTTATATCACTAAGACATAGAGCAGGGGTCTTCAGCGAGGGAAAATTCGGTCGTATTTATTCATTTGCCAGATGTCTTGCACCGAAAACTTCTGCCTTACACTTTCAGCTGTAGGGGGAGACTTAGTGGTTGAAACGAAACATGTGGCAAATGAATAAATACGGCCGAATATCCCCTCTCTGAAGAGGAATGTTATAGAATAATGAAATGACGGTACGTCCGAAATCGAAAATCACAAATCCGTGTTTTTTTTCTTTGCAAAAGCTAGTTATAAAATCAAGGAGTAGGTCCGTGTATTAATCTCTCGCGATTTCTTACCGTGTAGGTATTTTATTTAAAGTAATATTATTTTATGAAGCAACCAATGTCTGTTTGAAAAAACTTTTTTTAGTGGGGGGATATAAAGGTGACGAAGCTCACACCACTTGAGAAGCTAAAATTATTCTAATCTGAACAGTAATAAAAAGGTACGTTTAAAATGTTCGTGGTAGATTTACGAATCTTCGAAAACCAATTGCGCATGCATCTACGAATATTTAACGCAGCGCGAGTAATATTCAGCTCATAGCTATGTAATGGCCAACATTTATTATCAACGTCATATTTTTTGCGTCATAGATATACAAGGCCATAACATACATGATCTTGAAAAGCGGCAGTTAAGTTCGGCTGCATGGAAATAAAAAACAGGGCCATATTCAACATTTATTATATAAAATATCATTTGAAACATCAAAGAGGGACTTTTTTTACTCGTGTACGTTTACAGTACTCGTGTGCGGATCGTGCTTCCTCTTCTGCACAGAAAAAACAGATGATAAACTTTACATCCATTTCCGATGAAAGTTTCGCTGCAACAAAAAATAACTTTACAGAATAAAATTTAACTAATTATCGGTTCAACTTTCTTTTGTTTTTCCATAACAACACATGTATTTTGAAAAACGCGAAGTTGTCTGAATAAAACTTTATCCCTCTAAAAAGTTTCCTGCAACAAATTTTATCATTACTTTATTGTGTGTACGACTTGTACTAAAAACATACAATAGTCAATTTTTTTGCCAAGTTTCGTTCCAATTGCCAACTTAACGATGGTTAGATATAGCACCTTTAATATCACCATTAACCAATAAATTGATAAATATTTTAAATAACAAATATTTCGGGCTACTTTGAACATGTCTACATTAATTAAGGAATCAAATTCCATTGTAATTAATTTTTGTAGCTGTGATTTGATCTCTCATGAACAAAGTTAATTTCATAATTGATTATGTTGCCTCTAATAATAGCTAGCATGATAGTGTCTTTCATATGTTGTTTTAAATTTGAACGAAGTAATAAATGTCTTGTTAAAACCATAACATTCTTAAATCACGGGAAGATTCCGAACCTCTTATTTGAAATTTATATGTACAGTGTACACATCAGGAAAAGATATAAAGATCCGTAAAAACACAAGAGCTTGCATGAAAAGATGTATGGATTTCAAGGAAGCAAACTATGTATGTCAGAAAAGGGACGTGACGAGAAAAATTGCTTATAAGTAATGTGCAATAAAGAGTTTCATCTGCGTGATAGACACCCTTGTATTTTCATAGTAAATGTAGTTTGGGTAAACAGTATAGATCTTCCTATAAACTTATCAGTCAATTTGTGTTTGTGTGCAAACCGTGATGTACGATGGCTTTGTGAAGCTCTCCACCTAGGGAAATTACTCAATATATTTGTTAGAAAAACGTGTCGTAGCTCCGACATATCTCTTACTTACCCGTACCATATACATTTCTTGACCCCTGGCTGTATAATGAGTCTAGAACCCACCGAGTTAAACCCTTACCCCAAAAGGTGTCCTGCTTAATGATATAATAATAATGACTTTAGTTTCTAAATTGCTTAGTGCCACAGCTATCTCAATTATAGTAATCACTCAATTAATGCGCCTTACATACGGTTAATCATTATGCCACTTGATTTTATTGCCATCATCATTCATTCTACGCTAGTTAGATGGTTAGAAGAGTAGGGTGTGACCTACTATTGCCTAATTCTGTAACAAGAAATATAGAGATTTTTTAATATTATTTTTTTTTAATAGCCTTTGAAACTTTGTTGGATGCTAGTTAATATAATATTTAAACGGGAAAAAACCGTCAGCTGGCTCTATGCAGGTGGAAAACCCGGCAGCTGCTTATGGAAACATGTAAACAAAAAAATTCATGCAATGATTTCCTTCCGCTTAAAACTTCGTCGGTTCATAATTAACACGGTATTTTTTATAAAAATAATCGTCAGCTGGCTATACGTGGGTAGAAAACCCGTCAGCTGAGGCAGTGAAATGTCTCGTGAGCGACGCTCAGCAATATATAGTAGGTTAGCTGACGATTTTTCCACCCACATAGAGCCAGCTGACTTTGTTTAATATTTCAAGTATTACGTCGACTATTATCTGAGAAACTTTAAAGCAGAAGAAAATCATGTTTGCAAAATTATCCCAAGTATATAAAATACATAGCAGACGTATAAAATACAAATAAACATAATTGGTGAAGTGCGTAATGTTGTAAATTGTTTTCAAAAGTTTTATTCACGTTTGTACTGTATTTCAAAATAAAATTTAGATAAATTTAAAATATTTGAATATTAAAAAAATCGAAAAATTATTAATAATAATTTTTTCAATACTGAATTATGCTAATAATTTATTTATATTAATTTTTAATTCCTTACCTCTCAGCGCAATTTATTAAATATATTTTACAGAAATCGAATTCGCACAGTAAAATTATTCATTTTCATAAAGATAATTAAAGTTGTAGTTCCTTATTATATTCTTTGTATGTGTATTAAAGAAATTAAATATCATAACCTTCAAAACTTTCTCACTTCTAGACTGAAAACTCCTAATTTGAAATTTAAACTTTTAAAATTTCAAAATACCGGTCATTTAATTAAAAAACCAAGCATTCATTTCAGTTTGGTTACAAAATAAAGCCAAGTACCAATTACGAGCCAAGTAATTTTACTCCCGACCTAAAAAATGCATTTTTAACTAAAATGATAAAGATTAAACAGTTATCCTTGAACTTTTAACATACGCGTAAAAGAATTATTAAATATGAAGATTAACTTGCAAAGAAAAATATCTTTTACTACAAAAAAGTCGATTTTTGACAAAATATGTGGATTCTGAACAGAATAGCTGAATTTAAATTTTCAATTAACAAAGACAAATTTTTACACCAATTGTTGAATTTTGAACAAGAAAAGAATAATTTTCAGCCAAAAATGGACATTCAAACTTTCAGTTAAAGGAAATCGTTTGCATCAAAACTGAAAGAAATTCTTGATTTTTTTATTCAATTCCCGGTATTTTCCCGATCTTCCCGGTTTCCCGGTTAAGTCGCCATCCTGTGTATGATTATTAAAAAAATAAATTTTAGGACTGTGCTATTTTCAGAAGGCGATTCTTTCAATTTCAAAGTTTAAATTTCAAATGAGGAGTTTTCATTTTAGAATTGAGAAAGTTTCAAAGGTTATACTATCTGAAAAAATTATTAGCATAATTGAGTATTTAAAAATATTATGTGTAATCGTTCTACGATTGATTCAATTGATTATTAAAATATTTTAAATTCATTTAACCCTCGCTTTGAAATACAGTTCAAACAAGTTTAAAAGTTTCAAAACAATTTACAACCTGACGCACTCCAGCAATTATTTTTATTTGTATTTTATACTTATAGTATATGTTTTATGTACTTGAGATAACTTTCCATATATTATTTCCTTCTGCTTCAAAATTCATGAGGTAATAGTCGACATAATACTTGCAATAATAAACAAAGTCAGCTGGTATCAAGCGCAAGGAAATTATTGAAAACTTCTTGTTTTTTTACACGTTGGGGCGGCTGCCCTTGCCCCACCCGCCCAAAGTTTCGCAGCTGACGCTAACTATGCTTACAACACACCTATCTGAAGCATTCCCCAAAGTATTAGGCGGAAGGAAATTGGTCGCAAAAAACCGTCGCTGGCTCTCGGACTATTTAGGCGAAACGTTATAATTACATTATAACAAAGGACAAAGCTATTAAACATTTGTACAATATATCGTTATTGGACCGTTTCAAACGAAGCTGCAGTTGTGACTAAACTCGCTGGAGTTAGTCTTCCACCTCGCTCCGCTTCGCCCTTATTCCCCAGATTTGATTACTTCTGACTACCAATACCTTTTTTTTCAATCTGAAGAAATTCCTGGCGGAAAGGGACCCGTTCATTTTTCGGAACGGATAAAATTTAAGAAAGGTAAAATTTCAGAATGGGTTATAATACATAATGATAAAATTTAGGAGTACCAAAAATTCGGAAAAAGGAATAAATCAGAAATCCAAAACTCTGAATAGTGTTTATTCGGAAACCAAAGAAGCGGAATGGGTAAATATACGCCGAGGAAAAAATCGGAAAGTAGAAAAATTCGGAATATTAAATAAATGTTGCTATTAGCAGGTCTCTAATTTTTTATTTATGGTAGCATACAAATATTTATCACAGTAAATTTGAATAGCATATCATAATAAATTTATGTTATCCATCATTTTAAATTTTTTACGAAAAAATCATTATTTTTTATCATTATATAATTTAGAAATAATTTTCAACGCACATCATAAATTTATTATGATATGATATTTAAATTCACTGTGATAAACATTTGTTTGCTACCATAGTTAAACAATTATATATCTGCTAGGAGGTATATTTATTAACAATTCCGATTTTTTCTACTTTCCGAATTTATCTTCTCCATATATTCACATATTCCTAATTTTTCACCCTCCTAATTTTAACGCTTCTGAATTTTTACCCATTCCGCTTCTTTGGTTTCCGAAGTAATACCTTTCAGAGTTTTGAATTTCCGACTTATTGCTCTTTCCGACTTTTTACTATTGCTAGGTTTTACCATTATGTATTATAACCCATTCTGAAATTTTACCTTTCTTAATTTTTACCGTTCCGAAAAATGAACGGGTCCTGGTGGAAAGAACTTTCTAATCAAATAAGGAGGTAATTACGGAAACGAATTCTTATTTTACAGACTTGGAAAAATTCTATTATTTCGGAAGGAATCAACAAACTGGAGCAACGCTGCACAGTGGGCTGAATCGGGAATTTCCTATTCAAAATCACCTACAGCCTATAATTCTTCACCGATTTTTAATTTTGTTTAGAAGTGATCAGCAATAGTTTCGAAAGAGCGTCTATGTATCAGATTTTTCCATTGTTGTCGTTTTATATTTTTTATATTAATAAACAAAGAGCGAAAAGGGACATTTTTTAATTATTATTTTTTATCTTTAAATGAGTAAGTTAATTGATCCCATTCTCGATGAAAATGAATGTCGATATACCTACAAACATAAATAATTAGCAAGAAATTCAATCTAATTGTTATAAACAAATTATATTAACAAAATGTCAATATCATGGGAATTTTTCTTGCAAAGTATATTGGTAAGTTTGAATTGCTTAATTTCATCTACACGTTCATGTTTAATCATCAAAATTTGTTATCTTGTTTAATTTGTTTATTTTATCAACAAAATATATAAACAAATTCATATTTTAGTCATTTATTAGCAGAAAGTAATCTTTTTTCTTTCTTAGTACCTTTAAATTATAATTATGAAAAAAATTGAGTGATAAACATTGACTATCTGATATTATTTGTTTATTTAATGAACAAATTTCGTAAGCAAATGTATCAATAATGGAAGTAAAGAACAGAGTACAAACGAAAATCGTCGTTTTGCTAGAGACAATTGAATCAGTTGTGAATAATTTCCAGTCAAAGCTCAAAATGGCGAGGGCAAAGTTGATTATATTTAGAAATTCTGCCCAAAAATATGATTTTCGCATTTTTCTTCTTTTAAAAGATGACTATAATACGCATTTCCTAATAATACAAAGTATTTCGAACACATTAAACATGTTAAGATTTTAACAATGCCAATGTACTTAAGAATATTATGTAACACGTATTTTTCTACAATTTTTCTGTTTAATTTTGTACTACTTTTAAAACGCTGCAAAACAACTAGGAAAGGTTTACATATTTTTTCATGCACAAGAATAGGTTCCCATTTGCTCAAAGGATGCCTGCAATGAGCCAAAGATGCACTTACTTTCTAATACGCCAAGTGATACTTCAATTTCCAGTTGATTTATAAAGCTTGTGGCAGCCTACATCTGCCCGTGTGGACCAGAAATGGACTTTCGGATAAAAAGACGGAAAAGGCTTAAAGAATCTTTTCTTTTTTAAATTGCTGCTAAATTTATCTTTATTTATATGCTCCTCCCCCCTTATAAGCGACCGAAAACTTAATTGACAATTTTGCGCAAAATTGACGTAAATGAGCTATGTTTCTCCATTTTTGGTAATTAATTATTTTTGTCCGACTCACTGAAAAGTAAATTTTTCAAGATCATTGTTAGAAAGGCCCATCTTTGTTTCAATTATTCACCAATTATCTAAACGATTATTCATTATTTACTTGTCGCTTTTTCTTAGAAAGAGGTAGTAAACTATAGTTTTTTTATTTTGTTACCTTTCTCGTTTATTATTAAATATCTACGATAATCAGATATACTACTACCCCATGTTGTAACAAATTCATATTTGTTAAAATCTTTATTTTTTTTCTGAAATAAATATGATAATTCGTCATTTTTAGGAGTAAAATTTATTATTGAAAACATTATGAAATTTTGTAAACAATCAACATTATAATTAAACAATCTTAAAAATTGGATAATGGTATCAACAAAAAAGGTAGCGCTTAACAATGATAAATTGCCGCATTAATTACCAAAAAAGATAAACTTCCAACATTTATTTAAATAAATATTGAAACAAATAGAAGTTATTTTTAAACTGTTGTCAATTAGATATAAAGGCTTAAAATCGTTTCCCAGCCCATTTGCATCAATTATGCGCAAAATTGACATTTTCAATTTTTGTCGTTGTCATTTTTGGAGTACCAAATTTTTAAGTAATTGAGCGGAAATTAGTTGCAGCATACTCTTCAATCAAATTTTATAGTTTTTCAGAACCTATGCTCAAATCCAAAAACTTGAATTTTATTAGTCCAAAACAATTTTTTCCATGTCAATCTTAAGGGATCTTTCGGGCCTTTACAGCACGTCGTAATATTAACTGATTAAGCTCAAACGTGAAGAAACAGTTCTCACCAGATATTTGCCAAAATGGGGAGGTCAAATGCCCTCTATTCGAAAAAAATTGAATTTATTGTTTTAACTTAAAATTTAATTTACGTTTCAATTCGCAAATGTTCTGCTGAAGCCAACCTATACTCCGAACAAAACTGTCATTTTGAGTTTTTCCTTCATTTACATACGACACTTTTCAAGAAAATCTAACTTTGTGATAAAAAATTTGGGAAAACAAGACAAGCCAACAAGTTTTCATAAAAGTTAGAGACCATACCACCTTTCCAACTGAAATCTTTTTTCTGCTTAAACAATAAGGGGGAGTGGGGCTAAGCCGACAGGCAGGCGGAGCCGATACTGGCTTTTTTAAAATATAAACGGTGTCAGTTTAATTTTCTAAATAAAAGTGGGCGCTAATGCACTTACTTTATTGACAGAGATTCGTGGAATTCTGGATAACATGGCACATTTTACGACATAAAAATTGTTTTCAGAGGTCAACAGTTTTTTTCCGACACTTATGGATAATTGTGTTTTTCTTTTGTGTATCATCGTCCACTGTAATCAAGGTATATTCATTTTTCGTAAAAAAAAAGGTGCTGCACATAAATTTGTTGTTGAATTTTGATTTTCCGATGATTTTCAATATTTTTCGGATAGCTGCGTCTAGTCGTCCCGAATTTCGGGATAAATAGCATTTTTTCAACTTGGGCTATTCATCCCGAATTTCTGGCTGACTAGCCGGAAATCAAGATAATTGCTAGTGATCCCGAAATTCGGATCGATTCGGGACGATTAGCCTATTTTCACCATTTGGCTAGTCGCCCCGAAAATGATGCATTTTATGAAATTTATCCTTTTAACTAAACAAAAATGACCAAAAATATTAGTCATTCCGAAATTCGGGACAAATAGCGTATTTTCACCATTTGGCCAATCACCCTGAAAACATGCTAATAGTGAAATTATGGAAATTATCTTCTTTAAAATTTTATTTTGATATAATAGATAACACTAATTCCTGTTAATCAATTTATACAATTTATGGAATAATCTTCGTTCCTGTCGCCACCTGTCACTTCATTGTTAGTTTATATTTTTATCAGCTGTTCTACCTCTACTAACATCAAGATAATTAGGTTATGTTTAGAGGAATCTACTAAAAACAGGCTGACCACCAACTTAGTTCAATTTTATTATTTATATTTCGAAATAACAGAGAAATCATTGATATTTTATTTTGTAAACGAACATCATTAAGGCCATGTGAGCGAAACCTCAAAAATTCGCCTTACATGTTTTTTAAAACCAACTTACGTTCACATGAATCACGATATCTTAAATATGAAGCACTAAGAAACGTTATTTTGGTCATAACATTTTATAATTATGAAAAAAGCCACAAAAAACATTTTTACATTACATGTTTTTTTATTATTGTTAAAATTTAGGACCACACAAACGTATTTTAGTTCTCCATATTTTGTTTCTCAAATTTTCAACTCGATATCGCGTTTCGTGTAAAGGAAAGTCGATTTTAAAAAACATGTAAAAAGAATTTGTAAAGTTACGCTCACATGGCCTTAAAGTAAGCAATGATTATTTTGATTTAAATTTCTTTAGGAATAGATAGTTTTTCGAAAATTTTAAATTAAATAAAAAATTAAAGTAAATTTGCGATAGAAGAAATTATAGAATAAAGTTTCGAAAATAAAGTATTGGAAAACTATCTGGAAAAAGAGAGATGCTTTGATGGAATCGACCACCCTCCTACTCACCTCATTCTCTTCTTGAGCTTTTCCCCACTAACTCCCATTGTTATTTCAATCAACCCCTTAAGAAATTTGTAAGGGGAAGAAGTGTGACTTAAATTATTCATGTGTCTAGTCAGAAGGACCCCCCCCCACCCCACGGGACACTCAAAAGAATTGCGGTTGTGACTTTCATTATTTCTGTGACCAATCATACACCTTCTCCAAGATATTGGTAAAGGGCAGGAGTAACAGCTCAATTATATATAACTAGTCACAAGAGTACCTTTTTGTTCACGTTCCTCCACGAGATTTTGGAAATGGGTAAGAATGTGACTTGAATTATTTTTGTGACCAGCCACAGAGGTGCTTTCCAGCACACGATCAGGCGCTGGAAAAGAGGTAAGAGCGTGACTTGATACATTTTTGTGACTAGTCACAGGGATGCCCCCCCCCCAAGAAGCATTGGAAAGGAGTAAGTTTTTAACTTAAATAATTACATTGACTAGTCAAACGGGTGCCTTCCCGCCCCCATAATATGTTGGAAAAGAGGTAGGATGTGACCTTAAATTTTTTTGTGATCAGTCACACGGATGTCTTCCCGCCCTCCACGAGGAGTTGGAAAAGGAGCAGGGGTGTGATCTTACATTATTTCTGTGACCAGTCACGGGGGTGCCTTCCCGCCCCCCACGAGGCGTTGGAAAAGGGGCAGGGTTGTGATATTACACTATCTCTGTGACCAGTCACAGACGTGCCTTCTCCCTCACCACGAGGCGTTCGTAAAGAGGTAGGAGTGTGACCTTACATTATGTCTGTGACTAGCTACAGGGGTGCTTTCCCATCCCCACGCGGCGTTGGAAAAGAAGCAAAAGTGTGATCTTATATTATTTCTGTGAACAGTCACAGGGATGCCTTGTCGCCCCTCATGGGGCCTTAAAAAGGGGTAGGGGATGTGACCTTAAATTATTTCTGTGATCAGACACGCTATCTTTCCCCTTATGAGATATTTGAGAGGTTTATGGGTGTGACTTAACCCTTAAAGGTCCCCTTACTTTGGTATAACGTTGAGGTCCTCATGTGGTCGTTGAAGACCCCAGTCGTAATTTTTTATTGCGTAGAAGCTTTTTAATATTTTGGCGTGAAAATTTGTTGGACATTTCCTCAAGTGTCTTGTTATAAGATAATTTTACTTGTTATTTTTTTTTAATTTCAAGACATTCAAAAAAATATTTAAAACTGAAGGAGAACGAACTTCGTAAATTTCAATATAAAGTATCAGATCACTATCGACCCCATGGGGACCTTTAAGGGTTACATTATTTCTATTAGCAGGTCCTGTTTAAAGATATACTAAACTTTTCATCAAGATATTCCTTATTTTCACAAAAAAAATGGATTTTACGGAAAAATGTTCATAACATAAACAGAGTATTTTTTAAGAGCCATTTACTTTTACCTGAAGACTTTTTGTGATTTTATATTAATAATAATAATTATATTAATATAAAATC
>NC_046662.1:93867760-93872056 GCF_010883055.1 Belonocnema kinseyi
TAATATAAAATCACAAAAAGTCTTCAGGTAAAAGTAAAAGGCTCTTAAAAAATACTCTGTTTATGTTATGAACATTTTTCAGTAAAATCCATTTTTTTGTGAAAATAAGGAATATCTTGATGAAAAGTTTAGTATATCTTTAAACAGGACCTGCTACTAGAAATAATGTAATGTAATGTAGGGTGGCCCAAAAAATCACATTTGAGAAATTTTAACGGGCTTGTTGGCCAAATCGTTCTAGTTGGCAAATAAATGTATGCGTATTTTTTTATTTTCGAAAAAAAATATTTTTAGAACTCGCTCTGGCCATTTCTATATCTTATGGAGTTTAACATGTAAAATCTTTCCAATTTTTATTTCTTCGATTTCAGACAGGAAATTATAAGCTAATTTATTTGATATTTAATATACTTGTTCACTTATCAATGAACATTGCATTTATCGCCATTTTATATCTCAGAAATATTATGCAAAAGTTTTAGGCCTATCAAAAATTGCATAAAATGGCAATTTTGGAGGCTCATTGTGACCCTCAGATATACTTGTGTAACTTGACATTTTGAAGAGACATTCTTTAGACTATTGAGAATAGATTTCCAAAAAGAAATTATTAAAAGTATAATTTAAATTGAGTAATGCGTAAGAAAAGCTTATGAAAAATGACGCATTTAAGTTGAACAGCGGCTGAAGGGACTTCAGGTGGACGGCTGCAAAAAAAGTTGACCCTCGGTCGGTCCGCTCATTGTACACCGTATTTGCTGTCACCTCAAGCTGCGATGACTGACAATGAGTTGAATGTTCGAGTAATAATAAGTTAATAAATCTATAGCTGCACTCTGGGTTAAACCTGTAGCTGGTGTAAGGATTTCTTTACTTCAAATCAGGAAACTTTGAAGCCTCAGAGCGGGTTCTAAAAATATTTTGTTTTGAAAATAAAAAAATAGGCATACATTTATTTGCCTGCGAGAACGTTTTGGCCAACAAGCCCGTTAAAATTTCTCAAATGTGATTTTTTTTGGGCCACCTTAATATATATAAAATTTGCATAGTTTTATCAAGCTTCAAATGATAAAAGTAAAATCCAATCCAAGCGCGCGGAAATCATAGAGAAGTTTTGAACGAACTTGAGACTACGATGACACGGAACAACTATATAAATCGGTTTGGATGAGTTAAAACTTAAAGGACTACACTTTATAAAACATAACCTAACTTTTAGTTTTATTCTGTTATGACATTTTTTCCAGGGACAACTAGCAGTTTTGATAATCTTTGACTAATTCAAAAGAAGTCAAAAAAATAATAATTTTTGAAACGACTAACCAAATGGTGAAAATAGGCTAATCATCCCGAATTTCGGGACGACTAGCCAAATGATGAGAATAGTCTAGTCATCCCGAATTTCGAGACAACGAGAAACTTCGTTTTCGTATACCAATATAAAAAATTGGTGCATGGTGCTAATACCACACAGAGTACATCACCTTGCCTACATGATACACACATATATAGAGACGATCATACAAACAAATTCGAAGAAAACAAACGAAGTCCAATTTCACATAAAACTATAGCCTTCTCAATACAAGATGAGAATCTAAAAAACTGTTGCTTGAACACGTACTACGTACTATTGCATCGATGATTTAGTTAGCTACAATCAGAAAAATGTTAAAAGTGTGTCCTTTTCTTTCTTCAAACATTATAGTCAAGTATCAACTTAGCGCCAGAGGGTGTCGGCATAACTCTATGATTATTTGCTCAACATATTTTCCATCGCTTCACTTTTTCTAATAATTTATAAACAAACCATCGTTGTTTAAAATCATTACTAAGATTTTGTACCCAAAAAAACTCTCACCCAATCACACCTAAGGCATTAAAATCCTTTAAAACCATGTCGACTTAGCCATACTCTCACCTAACTTCCTTTCTTTTTCTGAATCCAAAAATTAACAAAATGGTCGTCTTATTCAACTGGAAGTATTACAAGATGATCCCCATGATTGGAGGATGAGGATTTTAGCTAAAAAATTTCGAATACAAATCTTAGGCATCATTTGCTACAGAATCTTGGGTATTATTTTTCCTTTTTCTTCTTTTTAATAGAATAATTTCACGTTGTTATTTTTAATATAAAACAAATGAATCTGGATTCCCGCCAGTGGACTCATTGCAATACAGCTCTAGACTGTTTTGCTGATTAATTATAATACCTGAAACTAGCCCCAAAATAATAATTTTTTACGGTGTCTATACATATGGACTATTTGTATTCGATAGTAATATTGGTTGTTTATATATTGATGTAGTATAATTTAAGGAGTTATCTTGGCTCAGACGGGGTCTTGCTTGTCACATGTTCCAACACTGCAGCCTTGGCAGCCACGCTGACGCGGTTTCGATTCCCAAAACAGTAATTAATGACGTTTATGTGTTCTGCATTTGTGTAAATTAAAAAAATTAGGAGTATTCCTTAGTGCCTTTTGTTTATTTTCTCAAGTTTTTAACTTCATGTCTTATTTTGTGCTATTGAAAGTCCCACAGATTAAAATAAATTTTATATACAATTTATTATTTTGAATTGATTTGCAATTAGTTCGATGAATTAAATATTGTGTCGATCAATCTCCTTCGGTCTGTTGTTATTTTAAAGTATGTGGCTACCCTAGATTGTTAAAGTGTACCTTATTGTTTCCAAAAGGATGATTTTTTTACGTGCCTTTGGGTCAGAAAATAAATTTGAATGCGCATATTAGCTCCAACGATCTTTATTCTGTATTCGTAGACGGGACAACCTTTCTCGATCATACACCTCACTTCGCAGTGATATTTGATTGAGTTGAACAAATAACAGGAAGCTTACTACATACAAAAAAATCTGGAAGTAGTGAGCGAATTTGGCTATCTGGGTGTCAACACATCAGACTCGGGTCTTTTTAATAAAGAGTTCATAGAAAGAATTTCTGCTGCAAATATTGCTATGGGTGCTGTTTCAAGGATTTTATTTGCATCTCTATCTAATTTTAATGATTCTTTCTACCATATACCTTCAAAATTTATAAAGCATGAAATCAGATTTAAAAAAAAACAGAACTTCGAACTAACATGTACCATACACACGTATGCAAATTGTACAACTCATAATTTTTGGAAAACAAAAACGAACTTTTTCAAATGGCACGTAGTCGATAATTTTAAATCTGGTCTAAAAAGTTTCATGGTATAATATAATTCAATCTGGGAAACAAAATAGCATATAATTAAATTTTTTCGGAAACGATGGCAACAATAAAAATAAATCATTTTTAATATTTCCAACCACTTGCCTTATACTGTTAAAACTCTGTTCATGTTAAAGCAATGCGAATTCAACAATAAAGAATTAGTCAATATTTATCCAGATATTTAAGTTTCAAAAAGCTAAAAAAGTCCAGTCAAATTAGCTTTTTTACTAGAACTCGAAGATGAATCCAATTTTTTTTGTCAAAGCGTTCTGGTAGACGTACTATTGAAGCGCCTTGTTATTAAATTTAAAAGGCCTAATTTTTAGAGATAAAATAGAAAATCACTAAGCTTTATCGAAACTTCTGAGACCCATATCGTATGAAATCTAATCTTATTTTTTAAGAGTTGGCTTTGGCTAAGTAAGTGACGTATGTAATGAATTCTTATTGTTCTAAAAAATATGTATCCACCTTCTCTTTGTAGATAAATGAAAACAAAAATTCCAAACAAATTCGGAAACAAAAATCCAAAAATCGTACGGTGAGGAGTTAGTTATATTTTAAGGCCCATTTTTTATACTAGTATTTAGTCTGGTCAGCGTTCTCTGCAATTCTTCGATTAAATCTGGCATAACGCTCGCTTTGATAAATGCACATATTGTGCTTATTACTTTTAGAAGCCATCCATTGCCTCCCTACTTTCTCAAGACTTCCAAAGCTTACGTATGCCCACCTTATCAAATGCTTCTTTCCAGATCAAGAAATGCACAGAAAACTTTTTTGTGTACACTGAACTTTTCTCTGTGAATTTTCTCAAGCTAATCTGATCTGCACATGATCTTAATTGTATAGAACTACATTGAACTTTCCAGATCTTTTCTTCTGTTATTTTTATTACCTCTATTAACAAGTCATCTTAAATATATTCTACTTACGATTCTTAACAAGCTAATACCTATGTAATTAATGATTTTATCTCCCTTTCCCTTATACATTGGGACGATGATCGCCTTCTTACAGACATCTGGAACTCCTCCCATTTTGATGCATAAATTAATAAACTCGCACA
>NC_046662.1:93872156-93882641 GCF_010883055.1 Belonocnema kinseyi
GAAACGTCGTTGGTGCTGAGAGATCATTAAAAAAAGCTTTGACCAGTAATTTACACCTCTATTTTTACCCCAATTTTCAACTGATATCAGACTGGGCAACACTTTAACATCTCGGACGAGTCATTGTTGGTTTGTATTATACACTGAGAAGTAATCAACAGATTAGCAATAAAAGGAAATCTTCATTTAAAACACAAAAAATAAGGAGTAGATTAGGGTACGTTAATACGCTTTATATTACTTGTATGTACTTGTTACTTCTAATCAGATTTACTCAGGTATATAAATAAATACAAAAATATCGTTTGCTTCTTCTTCTGTAACTTTTCATCTCTTAAAAAAATTCTTAGTTTTCTCATTTTTCAAATTTAGAATTTAAATTATAACCAGATTTTTTCCAAGGTTCCTAATATTTTTCGACGCTCCGTAGTTGTCAGTTTATAACGTGAATGCGAAAGCTAAGGGTCGTAATTAAATAGATTTTTTTATGTGAAGTAAATATCGGACAAAAGCGACTTTTTATGTTCTTTTTGTTTATATAATCGCTTCCTATGCAATACTAAAAAAGTATGGAAAACCTTATTCAAACAACCTTATGACTTCAATACGTCACATTGGGAACACAGTATTCTAGCCAAACCTGGTTCGACTGCTTCGAACGATGGTTTACTACGTAATACATCCGGTTATACAGCCAATCAGCAATACCTAATTTGTTCACAACCAATTATAAAATTAGACTTTTTTAACATTCACAAAAATGTAAGCGTATTTCCACAAACTTTCTTCAACTAATTATCATCGGTTTAAGTGCTTATTTAATTTCGCAAAGAACAAAATATTTTATAATGTGCAAGTTCTGATTATTATTTCGCAAAACATAAAATTTAGACTCAATTTTCTCTTCATTCGAGTACAGAACTTGAGAAGAATTTGTTGCATATATCGGAACCTGTCGTCCTTTTCGGAAAGATTTCACCCCAACACTAATCAAGCCGATTTGAAATGACCGAGCTCAGCTCAGCTGGAATTTATTTGAAACCTAATAAACTTGACTCGATTTGTTTCCACTTGAAGTTTCGAGTTTTTTTCACACCCCTACAGATGAGCAAACAACAGCACACGACTCACTCCGTAGAGAGTGAACTGGAATGGTGAGGAGGGTATGACTCAATTCATCTTAAGGAATAGGTACAATAGAAAGGGTGAACTTGGAAAATGGGTAGATGAATTCAGACTCATTGAAGGGCAAGTCTTCTCTAGGCATATCTTTTCCAATGAAATAATAAGTATTCACATAATAGTATCTTCTGGCAAATCTTTCTCGAGTATCTCTTCCCCATTTTAAAAATCGTAGTGAAATAATAAGATTATTCTGCAAATTAGAAAAAAATATGTACATATAGTGACGCTTAATTTTTTCAATGTATTTTAACCTGCTAAGCTTGAAAATCGCATTAAAATTTATTTTATGAATTGGTTTTCGAAATTGTGTATGTTTATGTTCGTCTAAAACAATTACTTTCTTTTTAATATTTCGGTTCATTAATCCTAAACTACTAAATTGATCAGGGAAAATGACACTAATATTCGTTGCAGATTCGATGTTTTTTACCTTGATACCTTGTTTTAGTGAAGCATTCACACAACCAAGGGTAATTTTTGTTGTAGGCACCCTGAAGTTAGTGTTAAATTCACACTTTTTTTCTGTGAGGCATGCTCATCTCCGAAGCCAAATCGAATTTATATACGTTGTACTTAATACAGGCTTTACTCAGATTTCCCTCGTGCATTAAAGAAATATTCTAAGTGAATACTAGTACACATACTTTAAAAGACGGTTACAGCCGCTTGTGTGTAGAGCCAGTAAAATATTTTCCTGTGAGAGGGGGGTCTTAATTAAATGTGCAGTCGAAATATGGAGAGTATTGCATATTGTGTACCTGACAAAGAAAAATAATATTGTGAAAACAATAGGAACTTATTTTTGGAATGTTACGAAATAAACAGAAACTAATTTAAAAATCCAAACAAAACGACAAAGTATTAAGTAGATTTATTTAAATTTATGATTATTTAAGTTGTGGATGGTTGTTTGAAAATGTCAGTCTAAATTTCTATCAACGATTGATTATCGACAGCTCCGTGCCTCGACCGTGTATGTGTATGTAGTAGTAGTTTTCTTACGACCTACAGGGGAAATGTCGATCAAACTAAGCGAACAGATGGCACCACAAAAGGTAGGTCTGTCTTTTTCATTGAATTGCATTAAGAAAAAGCAAAAATGATTAAAAACTTCATGCTGTTTGCAAATCAAAAAAAAGGAATATATGAAAAAATAAGCAGTAACTATTACAAATTATTTCAAAAGACAAAAAGTCATGAAAATATGTAGTTTAATATAAATAAAATTTAATTTTGAGATACATTTTGAAAGCAGTTCGAACTTTATATTTTTGTGATTTACTTTGCTCATATTATTGATTTTATTATTTGTTGAAGTTAAACAAAATTATTTATTGATAAAATTATTAATATAGCTGATGAAAAAATGAATAATATTTAGGACCTCAATGACAAAAATATTTAAAACATATACATGATCAGAAGAATTAATTGAAAATATATTACTTATATCCAATATTAATATAATGATAATTAGAATATGTAAGACTACAACTTAAGTTGCAAAGTAAAGAATCTTTGTTCCTTTAAAATCTTTAAAATTTAAAGTTTCAAAGGAAATATTTTTAAAAAGTAGTGGTAATTGTAATTAAAATGTTTGAGGGAATCAGTTGGAAAAAAGTCAATGGCACGAATGATAAATGAGAAAATGGATTTAATATAATGTATATATTTATTTAAATTGAAGCCAGCATCATATATACATGTATACAGTTCAATAATTTATTTGTTTCTTAATCTTGAAAGCTTTTTTTCTCGCTGCATTCAGCCCCTAATAATTTTATTTGAAAATTTAAAGGAGATTTTGAATTAAATAGTTAATTATATTATTGCAAACCTCATTTCTAAAATAAACAGACTATAAGCTACTAAAATCTAGAATCAAACGTACTGTGCTCATGACGCACAGTTGGAGGAAATGCACTTTTTTCATTCAAAAATGTCCAGAGCCTACAATTTTCTTGCGATTTTGAATTTTTCTTTTTTAAATTAGAGATCACTAAATGCTATAGATCTTGACTCTCCGAAAATTTGACTCCTCTATTTTTTTATTAATCATTTTTCCAGTTAAAGTATGAAGGAACTCTTATTATCGGTGAAAAAAATT
Source organism: Belonocnema kinseyi (assembly GCF_010883055.1). Taxonomy (NCBI): domain Eukaryota; kingdom Metazoa; phylum Arthropoda; class Insecta; order Hymenoptera; family Cynipidae; genus Belonocnema; species Belonocnema kinseyi. The sequence goes on from NC_046662.1 coordinate 93,875,449, forward strand.
TTTTTGTTAAAAGTGCTTCCCATTAATGTAGGAATAACATTTAATAACAAAAATAATTTGAAAGTTTATAATAACCACTGTGATAAACAATTTTTTCGTCAAAATATTCAAATTTGAGATTTTAAAAATTATAATATCCTTCAATGGCCAGAACGACTTCAGGTATTCCTTAAAATAATAAAAATTTAATAATATTTGATAAAATATTACAATTTAAATTTTTGTAAACAAATTAGATAAAGAAATTTAAAATGTTTTCCCTTTCTAATGAAATTTTTTTTTGCACTGGAAATGTTTTAAGCTATTGGACGAATGACTGCTAGTCACAAAAATATTAGAAAAGTTAACAATAACCACTGTTATTAAAAATTCTTGTGACAAAATATTTAAACTTAAGGTTTAATCAAATTTAAATTTTCTTTTATGGTCAAGTCGGTGGGTTATTGTCAAAAGACTTTGTATTGAGTGAATCTTAGCGTGTAGTGTTATGATTCATTTCCAATCTATTATGATTACGCCGAACAGCTTAAAATATTTCCAGTGGAAAAAAAATTTCTATGTGAAAGGACCAAAATTTTGAATTTCTTTATCTAATGTATTTACAAAAATTTAAATTGTTATATTTTATCAAATATTATGAAATATTTATGGTTTTAGGGAATACCTGAAGTCTTCCTGGTGCTTGAAGGAATTAATAATTTGAAAAATCTCAAATTATAATATTTTGCCACAGGAACTGTTTATAACAATAGTTATTATAAACTTTAAAATTATTTTTGTTATTAAATGTAATTCCTACTTTAATGTGAAGCACTATTAGCACCAAAAAATTTTACCGATAATAAGACTATTTGTTAATTTGTTTATCAAATTTGTTTCCAACAAATAAATGGAATGATAAACAAATTATTTGTTTTTTATGAGTCCCTAAACATTAATTTTATACAATATAAAGTTTCCCTGATCAGTTATCAAAGCGTAAAAAATTGTTATATACAAAATTTCAGTTTTTCCATGCTTTGAGTAGAAAAATTATTAATAAACAAATAGAGAAGACAGAAGTTCGGAGCGTCAAGCTGAAAGAAAAAAGTGAATTTCCTCCTACACTCCGTCATGAGTACGGTACGTTTGTTTATGAAATTTAATAGTTTATAGTCTCTTCATTCTAGAAATGAGGTTTGCAGTAATGTAATTAACTATTTAATTCAAAATCTCCTTTAAATAAAAAATTTTAAATAAAATTATTAGGGTTTGAATTCAGCGAGGAAAAAGCTTTCAAGATCAAGCAACAAATAAATTATTGCACTGTACAAATGTATATATGATATTCGGTTCAATTTAAATAAATATGTACATTATATTAAATAATATTATATCCACATTCTCATTCATTAGTCTTTTCATTAACTTTTTACCGAATTATTCCCTCAATATACAATATACGCCATATATTTTTTATTAATTCTTCTGATCATATACATGTTTTAAACATTTTTGTCATTGAGGTCTTTAATATTATTAATTTTCTCATTATCTACATTAATAATTTCAACAAAAAATAATTTTGTTTAGCTTTAACAAATAATAAAATCAATAATATGATCGAAATAAATCACAAAAATATAAAGTTCGAACTGCTTTCAAAATGTATCTCAAAATTAAATGTTTTTCATATTAAGCTACATATTTTTATGACTTTTTCTTTTTTTTAATAATTAGTAATAGTTAGACTTCTTTTTCCATTTATTTTTTTTTGTTTATTTGCAAACAGCATCAAGTTTTTAATTATTTTTGCTTTTTCTCAATGCATGTCAATAAAAAATACAGGCCTACTTTTTGTGGCGCCATCTGTTGGATTAGTTTAACCGAAATTCCCCTCCATATCGTAAGAAAACAGAAAAGTGGGTGTGATGCATGGGGCTTATTATCGATTTGCAGAACTTAAAATTTGCAGAAAGAAATGTTTTTCGAAAATCATCAACTATCATTCTGTTTTGCATACTGATGCTAATACGCCCTGAAGTTGTGCTCCTTAAGTTTCATTGATCGTCTAAAGCGATTCAGATTAAGTAGAAATTCTATATCAAAATAGCTAGACTGCAAAAATTTTCATGAAATTTCATCACAAAGATCATAGTACATAAAAATACCAGTGATTACTGTGGGGAATTTACTAAAGTTAAGTATAAATAACATGATAGTGTAAAATCGCACACGGGTGGTAGAAAGCAGTTTTGGAAAAATGCAATTTTACATTCGCTTTGTGAAATTCCAGTGACACTGTAAAGCACCGCATGTTAAAGGATGCGCATACGCAATGACAAGCCCGGGTATTTTGAATCGCTTAATGTATGTTTAATTTAATCGAATCTGAAGAATACGAAGATATGTAAATAAAAGGAGCCATGTTTTTATTTAGCAGAAAACATTAAACTTTTTATTTAGCTTGCTATTACAAAACAAATACGCATCAAACTTATAAGTGGGCGAAATAGGCACATCCTAAATACTGTCAACTGTGGCCTAAACAGCCATAACCTTCAAAATCATTTTTTTCGCAAGCATGCTAAACATGCAAACAAATTTATTTAAGTAAAACACATTGCACTTGCCTTTCTGATGCGCTCAACCCAGCAGAATCCACGACTTCAATTCTAAAATATATCCGAATTCCGACAATGCCGCCAAAATGTTGCACGATATTGCACTGAATTTACTCGCAGGTTATCGATTAAGATAGAAGATCTAAACACGGACGCGCAACGCCATCAAGTGTTTAATAGCAAAATTACAAGTATTATGCAATTTTACATCGCTGCTGTAAAACGTATTACACTCTGCGTGTGAAATTACAATAATCGTCGGAAGCTTACATAATTGTTGTGTAATTACAGTTTTATTTCAATTACTCTTTAGTGTAAAATTTCCACAACAATCACTATTATTTTTATGTCCTATGATTGTTGTGGGAAAATTACACGTTCATTGTAAATTTCATTCGTTTATGGTAAAATTGCTTTAATACTCCCTGTCAATTTACAACAAACGTGTAATTTTCCCACAACGATCATAGGAAAAAGTTACAGAACGAAATGTAATTTTCAGAAATATTTTTTACAGTGCAGAACAATTTGATACCCCCAGTTTCAGTGTGTCAAAAAGGGTACACTTGTGACGTGGAAAGTGTGAAATGTGAATACGAATTCAGTCCGCAATACTAACTAATTTATCTGCTTAAGCGATTGCTTCGCCAGCAGAGTGAAAAACAAGTTGCCGGATTAATTTGGAATTTGAAAAATCACATAAAGAAGTAAGAATGGTAAACCTAGATATTGAAGTTTACGATGATAACGCCTAATATGCATATGCTAACTTTCATCATCCAGATGGTTTTCCTGTTTGAAGTTCAAATATGTTCAGCCTGAGCATCTAATACAGCAATTTAATGCAGGAATCTCTTGGTCGTTGATCGTTTGTAATTATCGTGGGTATTTGGATCGCCTTGTTGAACACAAGGGATACGCGGGCCGCATGGAATGTTCGTGTAGGATGATCATATTTGAAAATTTGGAGGATTTCGGTGAAAATTAGAACAAAATTAAGTACTGACTGCATTACTACGTTTAGGGAGCCTAGGAAGTTTATAATTTTAACTTTCTCTTGTGCCATGTCTGATGATATTCCTGTCAAAAGTAAACAGAGATATATGAATTTTCAATGTTGAAAATTATATTTAAAAATAATAAAAACGCGTCGAAAAAATAGCACAAGTCAATCACTCGCTTCATACGAGGTGTTTTAAAAAAATAAGGTTACTTTATGGTTTTCTCAAAAAATATTCATTTATTCCTCCATATTTATGTTGTCCCCTTCAAAGTAATCCCCCTCAGATATAATACACTTGTGCCAACGATTTTTCCCATCATCGAAGCACTTTTGATAATCATTTTGTTGTATAGCCTTGAGTTCTTTCAGCGATGCAGTTTTTATCTCCTCAATCGTTAAAAATCGATGTCCTTTCATGCGTCTCTTCAGTTTTGGGAAAAGAAAAAAGTCACTGGGGCCAAATCCGGTGAATATGGAGGCTGAGGCATGACTGTGGTGCTGTTTTTGGTCAGAAAATCTTTCACAAGCAACGATGAATGAGCAGTTGCATTATCGTGATGCAAAAGCCACGAATTGTTTTTCCAAAGTTCCGGACGTTTTTTGCGTATCGCCTCTCGCAAACGGCGCATAACTTGAAGGTAATACTCCTTATTGACCGTACGACCTTGTGATAAGAACTCCTGATGCACTACGCCACTGTAATCAAAGAAAACAGTGAGCAAGACCTTCACATTTGACCGAACTTGACGTGCTTTTTTCGGTCTTGTAGACTCAGGATGCTTCCACTGAGACGATTGGGCTTTAGTTTCGACGTCATAAACATATACCATATACAACATCTCCTGAGCGATGGTCATGCGATGGATCTTTTGATCAAAATTAAGCAGTTTTGGAACAAATTTCGCTGACACGTCTCATTCCCAAAACGTCCGAAAAGATAGCATGGCATGAGCCAACCGATATACCAACATCTTCAGCAGCTTCTCTGATGGTACTTCGGCGATTTTTCAACACCATTTCTTCCACTGCTTGAACGTTTTCATCTGTTGCTGACATGCTGGGACGTCCAGGGCGAGGTTCGTCTTCGACATCCTCTCGGCCTTCTTGGAACAGCTTGTACCACTTATACACATTTCTCTTACTCAAAGTAGACTCACCGTATGCAACTGTCAACATTTCAAGAGTTTTAGAGCACTGGATTCCATTTTTCATACAAAATTTAATGCAAACTCTTTGCTCCATTTTTTTCGAAAAAAGAAAATCGCCGAGCACACCAAACCTTTCACGCCTCTGCCAAAAAAGCAACACGAGCTATATAGTCAAAACTGTGAACATATGATCGTGACGAGTGTACCAACACAACAAAACAAAATATTTAAAACTTGAATGTACATAGCCCGCGGAAATTGAAAAGTCACCTCACTTTTTGAACAGACAAAGCTCTTTTAATCTATTGGAAGTGATATGTGTGTATGAGTGTTTAAGAAGAAACTATATTGTAAAGTGGACTACTTTTTATCAATTTTTTATTATCATAATTATTGTTATACCATGTATAATTAGCGTGTTGCTTATTCAGACAACACAGGGGAAAGTGCATGAACTCACCCTCTATATTAGGAAATATGGCGCGCTATATTAATTTTACCTGTTTTAAAATTAAAAATAATCTTCTAACAATCGAAATCACAATTTTAATAGAATCCGATATCTACATTAATTCTAAGTTGCAAAAATCTGAGGTCATATTTAGGGAATGATTAGCATCCACTGTTATATACATAAAATATTCATCATTTGCACATTTATATATTAAAATGGACATCCACGCCGCATAACTCACTGGTCTATATATCCAAAATAAGACTTTTGTTTTCAGATGTGTTACCTTGAACGATTTTTTCGCAACTGGCATAATAGATGAGAAATACCTAAAACGAACTTTTTACTTTAAAAAATAAGCAATTATCCTAAATAGCCTAATTTTTAAATTATTAGAACACATACTATTCAGGTGTCCCACTTGCGCGGGAAAGACGTATCTCTACAGACATATCTCTACATACATTAAATAATCAGTATCTTCTTTCAACTGTAGTGTTTTCGGGACCTTGTACATCTTTCACCAAAAAGTCTTTATCTCGTTGGACTTGGGTGAATTTTCTACCTAAACAGGGAGATCGCTAAATGAGCGCAATGGGTCAGCAAGAAACTGTTGATTTTCAATGACCCCTATCTCCCTCTTCTGTATTCTTCTCCTTGCGTCAGATAACACCCGTCGCATCATCAAAAACTAAACGATTGATGTGGAAAGATCAGAACTCCTCCGAAATATCCTCATGAGTGGAGGTATCCGCTTCAGCTAGGTCTTGTGGCTTATTAAGAACCTGGATATTAATGTCTGCGACTTGTTCGTACAGCAGCTGAAGAAAAGCTCCATGTACATATCACTTTTTTGAGATGTAAACGACTTGATTTCGCAATGATTGATGTGAAAAGTGATGAAGCTCTGGGTGTTTCTGGCGCCACAGAGTGTGCACAAATTTTGTGATTCATTCATGAACAGGGATAATGCTGGCACCGTAGTAGTCTAGTAGAGTCATGCTTGAGTTAATACGTCTACCTTAGGTGGGCGGTTCGTCCTCATGTATCCATCTAAATTGTTGTCTGTACCCCGAATTCTTGGGTGATCGGCAATGTTTGCTGACCCTTTGTCAGGTACTCTGCGCGATCAATCGTTTTGAATCGCTTATCTAACTTTTTGATGGTTTCGTGGTGTCATTGTTGTTCATACGAGTAGTTAGCGAAAGATTTCGTCTGTCCGTGTAGAAACCCGCATGCAAAGACAAGCATGCATATTCTAAGACGTTACCTGGTATGCAGAAGCAGGCTTTTAACAAATTTCAAAAGTTTAGCTTAAATATTACTTTTTTCAAGTTGGTTCTCATTGTTTAAACAATTCACTATTTTATAATATCGTGGATTAATGGTAATTTGTATATGCTTTGCCCTAATTTATAAATTTGAACAGCTATTTCTAACAATATTCATTATTGAGAGTACTTAAAAAGTAAATTTTTTAATAATTAAGCACAATTAAAAACATCAAATATGATCACATATAAGCGCTCACATTTATTAATCAGGCCATCGCCTTCAAAAATACCATTAATTTGTGATAGTATAAGATAATATTTTTTCTTGACAAATGAAAATTATTTCAATAATTATCGGTGAGATCAGAAATTTTAGAATTAGAAGAAAGCTATGAAACTCATTGAAAAAAATACAATAAAAGCTTCTCTGACTGTTTCGTGTTAAAGGTTGTATTTAAACTATTATTAATTGTTTAAACTATAATATACAACCTAACTGACATTATTTATATGCATAAATTAGACGAAAGTGTTCACGGAATACCATCAGATTGCAATATTATAGGATAATAAACTGTTTCAACAAATATAAAAGCCGCTGAAAAGTAGACCTCGCTGAAGTTTGCAACGTTTTAAAAAAAACGAATTTACAAAAAAATTTTTTTGTGCGAGACCTAAAATTTAAAAGTTTCAAATAGGTCTATTTGATGA
>NC_046662.1:93882741-93894715 GCF_010883055.1 Belonocnema kinseyi
GGGAATGAAACTTTTTTTATCATCTTTGGAAGTTAAGTAGAACGATTCTGAAGCATAAAATTTTAGGTCTGGATGTTAGAGGATTTTTCCCGATTTTTCGCTTTGTTAGGGGTTGAAAATGAGGGTGTTCCGGATGAGATAGGGGGTTCAAACTTTTGCGGGTAACTTTTATCATCAAATAGACCTATTTGAAACTTTTAAATTTTAGGTCTCGCACAAAAAATTTTTTTTGTAAATTCGTTTTTTTTAAAACGTTGCAAACTTCAGCGAGGTGAAAAGTAGTTCAGAAAGGTTCGTTATAATTAGTGTCGCTTTCATTATGATTATTTCATAAGCACAGTGGATGCTCCAAAAATATTGTTTAACAAAAATTGTATTTCATATTTATTAACAGAAAGTAAACTTTCTGTTAATAAATATGAAATACAATTTTTGAAGAATTTATTCTTCATTGCAAAAAGAATTTGAGGAGATCAAAAAGAGGATTTTCGATTGGAAAGGGAGTCTGAGAGGGAGAGAGAAATACGATTTTGCTTCCACTTCTTAATTGCTCATTTATTATTAATTCTTGCTTATTGTTATTTATTGTTTACCGTTTATGGGCAACGGAAAATTTGTACAAAGCTTAATAGATTTATTTCATGGAAAATAATCAATTTCATACTTAAAGTATTATTCTCTATTAAAAATTGAGTAGGGTGAGTGATCCAGTGGCTGAACAGTCACCAGTGAATAAACACTAATGCGAAAAGTATATAAATATAACCTTTCCAATTTAAAGTCTTTATGAATTTCTATATATTCGAAATCTTAAAGCAATTTTGAAGAGTTTAATATACAATTCATTGCGGTCAATTCTTGTACATAATTTTAAAAATTTTCTTTAATGTGAAGCATCATCGTCTATGGTGAGTGATGGTGAGTATGTCGTCGACCACTATAATTTACGTACCTAAGCAACTGCTTGTTTACACTGCTTTTACAAAAAAAAATCTTGACCTTTTCTGCATCAAAGTTGTGCTGTTATAGTTGTAAGATATTATTATTAAATTTCCCACAAGGTTTTTTTCACAAAAAGTACGTTTTTTTATTAATAAACGAGTGTTCACGTACTGGACCTTTAAATTGCCCATGTTCCAGTGAACGAACGCTGTGTTCATTTATTGGAGCAAAACTGTCACCCCGCAGGTCCAGTGAATTAACAGCAGGTGACGGGGACCTGGTTCGTTACATATAAGTAAGTTTGTTTCAATTGATGTGACTATAAATATCGAAGCTATAAATATAAATATAAACTATAAACAGTTATAGTTTAAATGTATATTTTTATGGTTAGAACATCAAAAAAGTACGCACGAACTAAATTAAAGATAAGGCATCTTTGAGGTTAGAAATTTAATGCTTCTTTTGCATTTATAAAACGTTGTTTAACTATAAAAACATTAATTCGTGCTAGGTACTACTGCTTACTAGTCAATATATATTTCTAAATGTTTAAAGAATTTCCATTTTTACAACACTGTGATTGATATTTGTATTTGCTAATTTAACCTAAAGCAACATAGTAAGGTGTTGTATTACAAATGTTATGTGTCCTAAAAATCGCAGTTTTCTATTGTAGTCACTAGATAAGAGTTATCTATTTTTAAACGAAAAGTTGTATTATTTGTAAGGTTAAAAGAACTGAGAGATATGTTTTAAAAATACATATTGCAATAAAAAATTAGGAACAGTTAACCTAGTTCTGAGCTTAACTTTTGTATTCCCTCCTGTCTTTATATCAAATGTCTTGTGGTTTTTATTGAAATAATATATTTAATGAATTTCGCAACGCTTTCTAATATTTTACATGATTTAATTGCTCATTTTGTAATGTACTTATGTAATTTTATACCTAAATCCTAATTCTAATTTGTAGTGATTATAGTGTTCATTCACTGGTGCTCTACTGTTCATTCATTGGCTCACAGTGTTCATTCACTGGTGTTTTAGTTAATGTTGCACTATTTAATTATTTTTTATAAAGCTTTTTGATAAAAACAAAATTTTTTTATCGGATTATGACATTTGAACCCTTAAGAATCTATTTTCAAAAGTTTTGTAAAAATTATCAATTATTATAACGCGAAATGGACTAGTCGTAATTAGTGATTTCCTTAAGTGTTCATTCACTGGGTCACTGACCCTATTCTTTTCTTCTGTAAACGAAAAACAACATGGCGGGCTTGCATCAACTTTAAAACAAAAGTCCTTGCCCTGATGGGATTTTTTTACAACTCTTTTCTACCATGCCTTAAACGTTTTCAATGTCAATATCTGCAAATAATCCGTGGAGGGACTCACTAGATAGATTGATTTTTGTATTCTCATGAAGCGTTTTCCGATCAATATGCCTTTTCAATCAATATTACAAGTTTGACACATTTTTAAGTGAATTTTATTTTAGTTTTCCTTTTTCGAACTTTGCATGACTTTTTGCGACCTTATTCTTCTTGCAAATAGGTTTAAAATCAGCATGAAGAGACTTTAGGGGTCAGTGATGTATCAATCGTAGCGTTGCTCACTTCAAAAGCCACAACTCTTTGTTCTGAAGGTAGAACTCATATTTTTACCAAAGCAGGTATGGATGTTGTATCTGCATTTTTCAAATGCCATTGCATGTTTCAAGAACTCTAAATGATGGCTTCTTGAATGCAGCGAATAGAGTTTCTCCAAAGATTAAATTCATTTAAAAAATTATAAAAAAACTAATTCATTAAAAATAAATAAATTAATAATTAATAAATTTATCATAATAAACCTTTATATAAATTATTCACAACACCAATCATTACATAATCGCTCTGGAACGAGATATGTTGCTTTTAAGAAGAAATTAGGTCATACCTATTTTTCCGATTTGCCAACAAATATTCACAAGAAGTTACGCGTAATTGCATTTTGTTCTTTTTCCGAATTCCAGGTCAAAAAGTGGTTTTCTAAAAAAATTAAAAACCTTTTTTTCTTTCAAATCCGCCTTTAGATTTTTTGCCAATTTTTTTATCTCCCACTTTGATAATGAAGATATCTTGATATCTGAATAACTTTTGTAGACAGGAAAATTCTTTTTCCTTATAATCATAGTTCCAAAATTAAATTTTTGCGAAAAATTTCTCGCGGCCTAAAAATTTGAGTATAGCGTGCATGCTGCTGATAAGATGCCTTCATTATATCAGTGGAAACTTAAAAAATATTTAGAAGAATGAAAAATGTGAGGTTATCAAGAAAATCTTTTTTTTTTATTTATTTGTGAAAGTAAAGGTTGAGAAAAATTAGCATAATATTTAAAGGCAGGTTTTTCGACAAAGTCGATTTTTATATTTAAAAAAAACCGCTGCCATTTTGTTACTCTTTAACATTTTTTTCAATTATCCTTCGGATTTTCAAAGAAAACGATGAACACTGTTGGAATCAAAAATAAATGTATAAATATCTCAATTATGTAGATCAATAGTTATACAGGTTTAAAGAAAAAATTAGGATTTTTTGAAAAAAAGCACAAAATTTAAATACACGTAACTTTCTAGTAAGTTTCCTTTTTTTGCCAATCAGAAAAAATACGTATCACTGAATTTTCTCTGAAAAACAAGATATTTCGCCCCCGAGAGATTCTGTGATTTCAAGTGTAGTGCCCTGCCTAATTTTAAATGGATTCGGTCAAATGTAGCTCTGGCGAAGTAACGCTTTTTTAGCATCTGCCTAAGATACTGGGTTTAATTTTCCAACGTATTTTCAATTATTCTGTATGTACGGCAGGCATTGAATAGTATATTACATAGCAAAGAGAAGAACACCGACTTTTTGTGATAAGGGCAATGTTTTTGGAACTCGTGATAGGAGATGGCCTTTGTCGTCCATGGCATATACTGTATCTTTGTATTGGTAAAGACGTGCAAAAAAGGATGCTTGTTTTTCTGGTGGGATGTTGAACGTTATCATTTTTTTCGAGTCGTTGCAGCCAAGCGCATTTGATACCTACTATATAATATTGGACCTCATACCCTAAAACCTCTGTTCTACTGCGACATCCAATAATATATATGAGTCCGCTTACGTCGCTCGAAAAGAGAGTGATTAGTTTCAAATCGCTCACTTTGTGTGGCTACCATAAAAATTATTTTTAGTAGTGCATCACCAAGCACAAGGGTGATTAGTGCTGAGCGACCACATGCCGACCAAAATATTACCTTCTATTTACAATATTTACAGTTTTCTTACACCTACTTCCTCTCCTATTTACAATCTTTCCTTCTCCATTCCTCTTCCTCCTTCCTTCTCTTCTTCTACATCTTACCCAATACCCCCTTCACCCATGCTACTGCCCTTTTGTTCCCCCTTTCATGCAATAATACCACATGCTTATCCCACTCCTTTCCACTTCTTCACACTTCTCCAGCCAGTGCTTAACTTTTGCATGCAACCGCATCTCTTAATCGCTATGAGTTCCTGACTTCCTTGCTCTCTTTTCTCACACAAATATTGCGCTCTTCCCCTTGGCATAATCCACACATAGTTTCCGTTAAACCTTGACTCTCTCCTCTCCTTTTGCCTTCTCTTTCTCCATGCTATTCTTTCGAACCAACTCATATATCTTCCTTCCTTGTTCGTGCATCCTTCTCACTTCATCCATCTGCAATCCATTCTTTCTAAAATACCTTTCCCTTTCCACCTCCATCTTCCCACCCCTACACCTGTTCTCCTTCTCTCACCAACACTCTCTAACCAGCTTACTTCCCTCCTCTTTCAAAAATATCTCCTCATATTTACACGCTCGACTCCCCGCTCGACTCCCTAGATTCGTGGTTCCGGTCTCCCTCCTGACAATATAGTTCGGCGCATTTCTTGCCAACCCTAGTGTCCACCTTACATACCTCTCCTGTATCCTATTTACCTCCTCAATTTCAACTTTTTGTTTGTGTTTAGGTGCAACATTGTTTTCTGCTGATGATTAAATCGATAAACATAGTTTTAAAAACCCTCAATCGCCATCAATTCCAACCTGCAAGTGATAGTTAGAAAAATATAATTTTTCTTTGATGTACTCTATCAAACCCTTAAGACCTGTGCATTAAGCAACTGTTTTAGATGCAACTGAAACTTTCCCAGTTTCCGCGTGTGTAAAATCTAACATTTTTGTACTAAAATATTTATCAACACAGTTGTGCAGTTTAATTAAAAACTTTTCTCTCAAATTTAATTCAATAGCCTCTGCATTCTCTATGGCTACGCAAACAGCTGAAGCAATGGCCGTCGTCTTTTTTTAGCTCAAATGTAGACAGTTCTGCATCTTAATTATATCGTCCACAGAAAGCAACTGCTTTAAGATAGGAGGTTCGTCTCAACTTGTCGATTGATAATTACTTTCATATTTTGACCGTGTGACTGAGCTAATGATGCAGTTTGAGATTCTTTTTCTTAAATCGATGCTTTTTTCAGTGGGTCGGAGACATTTTGGTATGCAGTTTTTGAACCTACGCATATAATAGACTCGGTCAAGTTCTCTTAAGCATATGGTCAAAATCCATTTCTAAGAAAGCCCTTTTCCAACCAACCAGAAGCAATAGCTGCATTGACTTTCGATCAAACATAATTGCACTTTATATGAAAAATAACAGAGAATGATTATAAATTTTACAGAAGTTGAAGAAAATACTACTCAAAATTTTATTCATAAACTAGCTTGTAGGGAGAAAAATAAATTAAATGTGAAAATATGCATATAGTAGGTAAAAATACCCATCAGAAGGTAAATAAAATTCAGTTAAAAAGCTTAAAAACTGTTATAAGAAATTCCACATAATAACTTGCCTTGAACTTCTACATTTGTCTTGCCCGCCAGGATAGGAGTTCGTTTATATAAAACATTACCCTTTGTGAAATTCAAGTTTCTAAATTCTGGGTTTAGAGCAAGGTAAATCATAAAACAGTCATAGACAGAGTTGCTATTTAATCAAGTAATTTCTTGATCGGCTTCAGCTCGAAAAATTGTAGCAGTCTTCCAATTTTCCTCCAATACGATCCGTTTGCGACCACTGCACAAAACAAGGGGTAGTCTATCGTTTGCTTCATTATAATGAAACTATTCCTGAACAAGTTTTTTTCAATCCTCCATGTATCGATATTATCGTTTTGGTTTTCCTAAAACGAAACAAGAAAATCTGTGACGGATTTTCCTAATGTGCCCTGACTTTTGGCATTTAGATATTCTAACATTCTTATCCATATTAAAATAGTAAGGAATTGAAGCTATTTGAAAAGATATTTAATTGATAAAAGTTGGAAACATTCTACAAAAAGGCATTTATTGAAAATTATCATTTTTGTGAACATAATGATATCCTTTAAATTTAATGTCATTTTTCGTGTAGATTTATGAATAATAATAAGTTAATTATTATTGAAGTGAGTTTTTATTTTTATAAGCGTAATATTTTCATATCTTTAATCAACTGAAGTTAAACACATTTCTACATGTTTTAAACCTGCAATGTTTATTGCAAGGACACAATGAAGAGAATACGCTACATGACAATAAAAAATCGATTTATCTCACGAATCTCTCTAACGATTATTTCGTGAGACATCGTAGAAAAGATTTATGAAAAAATGCTATCGTTAAACGGACTTATGTTTTGAAGATGATCCCAGCCAGCCATGGCAAATTCACAATTCTGTATATAATATTGCTTATTAATTCCCAAAATTAAATAAAAATTCTTACAATCATCAAAACAAATTTTTCATCTCTACATAGTGTAACTTCATTGAAGAGCATCAATTTTTTAAATACAGTAAACTTCCTTCTATGTCCCGCACCGTGAAAACTATACGTTCACGAATGTCCCCCTCTGCAATTTTCATTGGCTGCCTCGGCCTAGTATCGATACGCCCTGTGTAAGCAACTTTTTCAACTGCGCACGTATCGAAAATCGCGGGTCTATTTTAAATTAATAAAGATCTAATCTCAATAATAATGCTTTTGGGCATTATATATAAAATGTAAAAGTATATAAAATGTTTTGGTCGTGGATGAATAGGAGGAAGTGTCAGGAAGGTTAGCATAGTTCTTGACATTAGTATAATATCTTTGGAGTCATTCATAAAATACGTGATACTTTTATGGGGGGGGTCTGCCGAAGTAGCATTTATAATGTTGAGGCCAATGGAAAAAGTATCATGGAGGGGGGAATGGGGTCAGAAGTTCCTGAAAAATGTATCACGTATTTTTTGAATGGCCCCTTTGGCAGAGGTGTGCAGACAACTTTTCGAATAAAATATTCTAAAAGTCAAAGTAAGTAAATTATACTTCAACTGCACAGGAATTTTTGAAAAATGTATTTTCTCAGTCGAGTTCCATTGTTTTGTCGATTGGCGACCTTTCAGTGTCACTATAGAAAAGAAAATATCAAAAATTTCAGGTTTGTATATCAAATCGGGTACTCTCATTTGAAATTTCGGACAGTTTATTGTATTTCGTGACAGTGAAAAGTCGTCGATTGCCAAAATAATGAAAGATGACTCAGAAAATCGATTCTACACTTCACATTTTTACGTTTCGAATACTATCTCGAAAAATGCATATGCATTCCTAAGAGGTCATGCTAAAATCCTCCATTCAAACCAAAGAGGGCTCTTTGGGCCTTTTTTTACTGGTCAGGCTCTGACGCGGGTGACCGTACAGCCCGTACAGAAACCATGGTGGGAGTTGAAGGAACTGCGGACGAAGAAACAAGCGCGTATAGGGGCAGGTCGGGGAAATAGACGATCGGGAACATACTATAGGTAGGAAGTTCACTGTACATCAATAAAATCATCTGGTGAAAGTAAACGAATTTAGTACTTATTTTGTGCCTACACTCCGGATGTTTAAAAAATATATCATATAAATGAAAAAATCAAGCATTTTTAAAGATGAGCATTTTTGCATATAGATAGTTATAAACAATCTATAGAATTATATCAAATAAATACTACCCCGTAAAAAATTATTTACAGGGACCTGGTATTATTACCAATAATCTGATAAAACTTTTTAAGAATTTTGAATCTTTTATATTCTTATCTGTCATTCTCACGATAATTGATTAATCAACATTAACCTTTTTCGTTAAAAAACAATTTCTTTCATTAAATTCTACGTATTTTTTCGAAACCTCATTTTTGGATTGCTAGCGTTGAATTATGTCAAGATATGTCACAAAACGAAGATAAAAAATTTGCAACGTTACACAGCTTGTTCTATTAAAAAGCAATTATTTAAACAATAATAAGTAACTTCAGTGGCGGACTGGCATGGTGTTGCAGCCGGGGTTTCCCGGCTGCGCCCCCTTGGTTAGCGCCTCCTAAGCCATGCCAGGGCACCCCAAAAAGATGATATTGTTTTAACAAATAAATATATATGTTAGATTGCAATGAAAAGAGTGAAAAGAATATCCAATAATATCCCCGATTTACACTTGTACTCCTGTAAGTAATACCAGTAAAGTAAATAGTGTCCTTCAATTTCTTTTCACTCATATTATTCCTAAGAAATTCCCTAATGCATGTTTTGAATTTTATGAAAGAAAATATTTTAAAATCGAATGATAAATTATTTATATTGAAACAGTAAATGTGAAAGGAATATTCTTGTCATCAACGACATTACGGTATTTTAAATTTATTTATTTCCAATGAAATCTAAAATATATGTATTGATTAAAAATGTTTAGGATACCTAAATGCATTTTTTATGGGCACCGACTAATGTATTGATTTTGTACATATGTTAACTTGCGATGGCGCCTATACGTACCTTAAGGGAGTTTCCAGATCAACTTATTTATGTAAAAAGTATGTCTCTATTTTCGCTTACAAATATGAAAGGGGGCAACTCATTTAATTTATTAAAAAATCTCGGCGAATTATCGGCTTCATTTAATTATTTTAGTCATTGTTAAGTTTATACTTATTTTTCTATACTATACTATAATAATTGTTATTATATTATAATTTTAGCACTTTTTGTAATTTTTAATGTTGCTATTATGAATTACTTTTTTAAATCAAGGCTTAAATCTTCGTGGGAAGAATACTTGAAAATTTACAGTCTACGGTGTGAGAAGTTTTTCATTCTTAAAAAATAATAAGAAACATGAAAAAAAACTTAACAATTGGTTGAACTCTTAGACGAAAAACAATCTGCCTGCTGCGCGGGCACATTCTTATTGCTTTCAAGTTGCAGCGCGCCTTCTATAAATTAACTATTTTGTTATTACACAAATTTAACTCTTCATTTTCAATGCTTTTTTAAAATTAAAAAGAAGTTTAAAATAAAAACAACGCGTACCATAAAAAAGGATTAATAAAGAATTTGGAGGTCTTTTGTGGGTGACTTGTAACTTGCATATTTAGACTAAGAAACGGAATTCTTTATTTTTCATTATTTTTGTTGTGTGATCCAAATTTAAGTTTTCAAAAAAAAATGCAAAAAGTTGTTATGACAGTTTGAAGGGGTTGGGGTAAAGTTTCACATACATCTAATACGAGTACATAAAATACCTTTAATTCATAAGACTCAATGGAGATAGAATTGTTAAATTTAACAGGCACTGTTTAAACAATTAAAAATTAATTAGCAAATACGCAAAACCTTGTAATTTATTCATTTATGAGGATCAACGAAAAAAATCTCAGGTGAAAAAGTTATACTTAGCTCATATATAGCAGAGAAAACACTGAAATTTTTGATTTGTTTTATACAGAAAAATGTATTTGAAGAAAGGAATATATCAGCGTGTTTTCCACTTTATAATATAAGCTATAGATATAACTTTTTCACCTGGGTTAAGAAAAATTAATAATTTAGGGCAATCTTCAGCGAAATCCTTATTACAGTTGCATGGGGTAGTTTTTGTGACACCATAAAAGGTACTATGTGAGGGGCTGAAATAAACAATTAATGATGAATTCGTGTTCCTTGAAGATTTTTCAGGATATCATGAAATTATTACACTGAGAAAAAGGGATTTACCTTTCATCATCTTGTATTTTAAAAGTTGGGACAGCAATTTAAATATATTAAACCGTAAAATTTAGATCATAAGTTTCATAATCCAAGGTTTTCAAAATTAACATCCAGATTATACGCCTTTTCCTTCTATAGATTGCTGTACAATTTTTAAAATCCATGGTCATAAACGTTATAAACCATTTTTCTTAGTGCAAGCATACTTTATTATAAATTTTACCCTTTTTTTAGCAACCTAACAAAATGGAAAGGGGAGTGGGGTACACAAAAATTCACCTTTTTTTGGACCATCCTAGAGTGTATTAATAAGAGAATGATTATGTACATATAGCCGGTAAGAGTACTGTCCACAATTTTTGCTTCGTAGAGCTTCAGGTAGGAAAGCACTTAATGAACAAAGGGCATTCAGTAGTACATGGCCATATAGTAAAGCGCGCACTACAGTAATAGAAGGTAATGCATGAACGTATCGACCTCGTAAGTGCGAAAGCTTGCTCGTCAATTCTACACAGCTTCGAAAAAGTGTCTTCATCCGGCTAGAGCAGCTTGTCGAATAAACGATGCCATTAAATCCCTTCTTTATACCAGTTTCCTTACCTCACCTTAGACTTCAACGTGGCCCATTTTCGGTACCAATAATCTGCTTTCTACTTTTAAAAGCCAAAGTTTTCTGCTACATTTCACTTCTTGAGTCTAACTACATTCTACCGACCAAATACAGTATTCTAGCTAAGAATAAACAGGGGAATAAACTTTTGTTTTTAAGATCAGAAACTTCTCTTGGCTGATAAAAAATGATAGAAATAGAAAATATTGAAAAAGCTCCAAATTAAGAAAATGATGGTAGCTTTTCTGAAAATAAAAATTTCTATTTTTTAAATACATAAGATACGAAAACGATTAACGGAGCAAAATTGTTCCTCTTTATGAGCTCTACAAAATTTTCCAAAATTGTTATCTTTTTGGTAATCAACAAAATTTGTTCTTCTCTGTGAGTTTTAATGTACATATAGAACCTATCACTTGTGTGTGCTTCAACCATATCTAAGTAATTATAGTCAATTACAAAAGTAATTTTTGTTTCAAAATAGGTATAATATTATAAAGTATACTGTAAAAGTGGTTTTCAATATAGGTGTTTCTACTCGTCCTGCGAAATTGGGTCAGTTGGAAAAGTGATGGACTAGAGGGCACTAATTTTCGGGAGACTAGCCAAGCTTATCACAAATAGACTACTCATCTCGAATTTTGAGACAAGGCACTTCGTTTAAACATATTAATACTCGAAACCAAAATTAATTGAAATTGGAATTTTCGTTTCTTAATGAAGTCAGTTTATTGGATTCACAGTTTCGTATATTTGTTATGCCTGAAAAATATGGTAATACAAGAGAAGGTAAAAAAACACAATATATATTTTAAGTTAATTGAAATAAAAACCACAAATTATTAATAAGTGCAACAGAACTTTGGCATAATTTTCTTTTCCATTTCAATACTTTTTAATGTCAATAGATTATTTCTTTTTATAATTTTCTTTTTAGGTTTGCATGCGCCGATAGTCGAATATTTTTGAATAATCCTGAAATCGGATGAATCATTTCCTCTTATAATATTAAATATTTTAAAATCATTAATATATAATAAAAGGCAGCAGTTTTCGTCTATCTAATTACAGAATAGCATGGATAAGTACTTTTACTGTATAAATTAAAATTTCCATTAGATAGAGTAATCTGCTGGTATCGATAGACAGATTTTTTGTCTTTCATTTAGATTCAACAGGAGATACTGTTTATTTTGTCTTCAAAATAAAATAGAATTTATAATGTACAGTCTGTCAAGTTAAAGCGTGGGTGGCTTTACTCGCAGTCGGTAAGGTGTATCGACATGATTTTGGTGTCAAAATATTAAGAAGAGCTCCCT
>NC_046662.1:93894815-93907713 GCF_010883055.1 Belonocnema kinseyi
GAAAGAGGGAGCTCTTCTTAATATTTTGACACCAAAATCATGTCCATACACCTTACCGACTGCGAGTAAAGCCACCCACGCTTTAACTTGACAGACTGTATACAAACATATTACATTGAAAATTGCAATTCAAGAAAAATGGAACACATATTTTAAATCGACTGCAGCTTTCTATTCCTTATTCTACTCTCGAGAATAACAATAAAGACCAATTCTTTTAAACATTAACCTAGTCAACGCTGTGTTCACAATCTTCTTCCTGAATCGCAATTTAGAGAGGTTTTAGTAATACCAAAACCACTTAAAATGAAAGCAGTCAGCGATTTTACGCTTATACTATCACGTTAAAACAGCATTAAAAGCGTCCGGTTACCCAACTCGAATTAAATGTTCCTGCAAAAGCACCATGACGAGCAGTTCGTTTGGAGAAGCATTCCTCAAACTAAAAACTAAATTAATTTCAGCTTTAATCTCAGTTTTTCGGATCGAAACTTGCTCTCAATTCACCTTAATTAAAATTAAAGATAAAATCTCTTGCAGAAAATTTTTGTATCAGGTATATCAATTTTATAGATTTATCTCCTCATTTCATTTTACTCGCTCTTTTTAACTAAAACTACTTGAAACATACGAATCAAGTACTAATTAATTATACATTTTGTAAATGCATAGATAATAATTGAGCTATATGTTCTTCAGTATTGAGAGTAATTATAACAAAAACATACAAAACACCACTATCGTCCACACTTATACTTCGAGGTGAGCAGGTTGCCTATCTAATTAGCAGTCTAAGAGTCGAGGCCATTTTACGCCTCCCTAATTTATTCCTTTTTTCTGATTTCCTTTTTCATGAAAGACTCAGGAAAGCTCGGAGGGAACCTTTTTATATCTATCTCTTTTTGAATAAACCTGCATATCCAGTTACTTAGTTTGCAGAAGTGCTAGATATAGTATGGTAGATACTACTCTCTCAAAATCTTTGATAAGAAGTCATTTTGGTCTTATTATATAATGTAATGCGATAGTTTAGGGTATAAAAATCACGAGTGATTTGAATTTAAAGCATTAATTTGCAATTAAAATATTAACTATTAATATTATATTAATATTAAAACTTAAAATAAAAAAAATGTTTCAACTGGGAAATTATCTTCTAAGGGAAATTGTCAACAAATTTTCTACAGCTGTAATTCGTGAAAGATTAAAGCAATCAAATTCCCTAGCGTTATGTTACTTTTAAACCAAGTTTCTCCTGGTAGAGGTAGTTTTATAATAATAGAAATTTATTAACTTAATTTTTTGACATATCTTGACGTGTGAACAGTAAAAACTCTGGGATAATTTTGTTGCAGGTAATTTCAAGATGGGGTCCCATCTCGCTCGTAGTTGGTTTACGAAACTCGTCGATTGTTTTTGCCGCAAAACTGTAAAAATAATTGACATTAGGTGACATTTCGTACTTCAAGTACGAGGGAAACGGCACTTTGTGAAGTTCTACAATTCGCACTACCAGAACTCATTTTTTTGTAGGTATATAGTACCCAGAAATTAGTGTTAGATTCACACTTAGTTTTTACTGTGTGTAATCAAAACTCACGAGTTCAAAAATAAAGTCTTTCAAAGATGTGTGTGCGCATGTATATTTTTGCGTGTGGCAACAATACTTTTTTATAAGAACTCAAAAATAAGTTCAACAAGCATAGCGAAATTTATAGGTATTCTCCGAAATAATGTCAATTAACGGTTACGTGTATAGCAGTATTTGATATGAATAAATTTTTATATTCTCTTCCTCATGATGTTTTATACCGAATTTTATTTTGTCCTTTCTCATCAAATCTCTATGTTTTAAAACATCGTAAGTTAAAAAATATATTATCACGAATTCATCCATTTTTTGAATATTGCTTATTGATTTGGATTGGATTAAGCTTTGGCACACTTTTTAATGCCTTATATGAAAGTACGAAAAAATAATTTCTTTTAAAAAAACCCCATGAATTTGCATATTTTACAAGGAAATTGAAAATGAATTAAAGTCTGCAATATTGTTTGTTTCAGTGAATATCCCGATAATTACCAAAAATGAATTGGAGGGAGTTGAAATTTGCAAGAATTTTGATAAATGTATTGGCAAATATACTAGTCCCTAGAAACCCAATTTTGTTAAGCACGAGCCTTTAATTTACATAATTCGATAAAATGTTTAGAGCTGTCTCCAAAGAAAAAATATTTAGATAAAAAAATTTAAGTTTCTAATTTTTGTTATTTTAAACCGAATTTTTTAAATAATAGGAATAGAGCAACATAATATGTACAAAATTTGTTTATTTTGACCAAGTGAATCGATTTTTCTGCTATATCATCACAGATTGTACCTTACCGACAGTAGATCAACCCTCCAAACCATGAAGGCAGAAAATCTACACAATATCAATCAAGTTAAAAATCTTCAATAATGATAATAATAATAATAATGATATAGCAGAAAAATTTAAAAATTATGAAATAATTACTTGTACCATTAACACCTAGCTAAAAATTAGCGGTATGTTCTTGAATTAAGAGTTTTTATTCTGATCCCTCTAATAGCTTAATTGAAAAAGCACCTGACTGGAAATCACAAGTTTTGTGGTTCGATTCCCAATGGAGTGAAGATGGAGTAGGATCTTTTTTTCAAGAAATAATTTTAATTTTAATATATAAATGATATAGAAAAAAGTGTTTACCACGAAAAAATGGAAGATTCGCTGTCAGAAATATCAAGTTTTCATCTTTAATGATTATAATAACTAGACGTAATTCAAGTCCAAAATATATTAAATATTATAAATAATTAAAGCCTGACCAAGGGGACAGGCCCGACGAAATTAATATTTACAATGCTTAGGTGATACACGTATCACAAGGTTCGCTGATAAATGATCGGCAGTGTAGAACAGCCAGTTATCTTGTGGGCTATATGAAAGAAACTATTAAATATTATTATTTTAACGCGGTCGGTATGCAGATTTCTTCTTTCTGGATACGTTTGAAGGTAATTTTTCCGGTATATAAAATACCACAGAAGCAAACCATCATATTTTCCTATCCTTCGATGTTTTTATTTTTATAGAAAGCCCTCTGGTGAGGGGCAAAGCCGACAAAATACAGCTTGTTAGAAAAAATTAAATTACCAAATCCTTGTTTTGTGCATGTGATTCATACTTATAGAAATATGATATACTATGATGTAGAACTTGCTATGAGAAAAAAATAAATCAATTCAACATCTAATTAACTTTTAAAAAATCATTGACTGTTAATTGTTCGGCGCTGACCCCTTACCTACAGAGTTTTAATTTGTAGAAGAAACACTTTCTTTATTTTTAGAATACAGCAATATTGTTAGTACTAGATTTATTCGTTATAATGAAATAAAACGATTGATTCATTGAGTTAACTTTTCAACGGCTTAAAAAATTTAATTGTTTCTTTTCGGCGTGCATTATGAAAACAAAATAAAAATAACATAGTTAAAACAAGGACAGTAGTGCAGAAACTATGCCTAATTTTATATTTTTTGAACAAAGCATTTTCAAAAATGGAAAGCTTTCCAATAAATCTTCAGAATTTATTAAATCATAAAATGCTCCTGCCAGGCCTAACTTTTGAAATCTTCAGTATCTGTAAGAAAACTCCTATATCACGTAATCCTCGCAAGAAAATTAATTATTCAGCAGAAACCCTGGATTCCCCACAATACAATTTCTTTTCAGCTACTACCGGATTTTCTCCTTCAATATAACCTACCTTCATTAAACCTACAAAATGATTATATCAAGTCTAGAATTTTTCAACAAATTCTAACTTTCTTCATTCCTCATAATATGAAAAGCCAGAAGTACTACGAAAATGGTAAAAATAATCCCAGCACACTCAACTACTTCTGTTTAGTAACTTTCTTAAGGAATTGAAATTCCATCAGTCAAGGGGAAATTTTATTACTATAAAATATGAAGAACTCAAATTTTCTTATTTTCCCGAAAAAGAAAGACTTTGCGAAATTAAACAATTATAAGGTACTTCTTAAATTTCTCACTGCTGCATAAAATTATTTAAGGTTCAATAAAACCTAACGCCTTTTCGACTTAATTGAAAAGATTTAAATCGTCAATTGCAATGAAACATTTTTATCGATTTGTAGAAAACCGGTGTCATCAAATTGCTCAGAAAGTGATAGTTTGTCCGTTCTTTCTGTCCTAAAAAAGTTATGGAAGACGTAGTTTAAGGAAAATTTGCATACGGTAATGGCAATTTTATATAGTTTCTTTGTCGAGAATGCCTTTAGCTAAGATTTCTTTGTGTGAGAGAATGTAGCACATCTAGACTCGACTACAGGCGTGAATGCACACACCAATCTCATTTTACTTGCGCGCATCAACGTTAAGCTGAATGGAAGTGGCCATCTGGTAAGTGCCACGTCTTCCTTTTTACCTTTTTTTCATCCTTAAGTCCCTTTCTCCAAAAGTGCAGGAAAATCCACCTTCATAATTTCCATAAAAGTGCAAAATTAATATTACGACAGAACAGAAATTTTATTCCAGAGACAAAACTTTTCATTCCTGAGTCGTAATTATACGATTTATGGACGATAAGAATTGTAGGGATTTTTTCCTCAATGAATGCATTCAGTTTAATGGAATCGGAATCGAAATTAGAATCAAAGAGATGCCGTAAATAGTGGATTTAAATTCCTAGAATTACATGCATTTGCAAAATCTTTCAAGGTTTGCGGTGCAATGAAATTGACTTTAATGGTTCCATTATCCACTTCTATTTGCACTCTAAATTCCACTAAAAACTGTAGAACTTGGAAAGTTTTTATAAAACAAATGTTTATCACGGTTTTAAAGTTTTTTATCAAAATGTATAACAACTATTGTCATAAATTTTGATATTTCAAGTGACATTAATTTTACTTTCTGAGATACTCAGTCAAAAACCTTTTTTTAGTTAGTCTAGAATGAAATAGTGATTAACTATCATGTATCTAAATTTATGCTGAAAATCTGAATTTATGATATAATCTTGATGAAGCTTGCTTAGGTAATGTCGTTAAAATGCATACAAATTAGCTAACAAGATTTACGAGGGTAATTATTTCTCCAGATGGTCGGTTCTTATAAGGGTGTGCCAAGTTGGCTGACTCGAGACTTACTTGTACTACTTGTTTTGCCTGAATCAAACCTACTGATTCTGTGATTTTTTTTCTTACTTACTGAATGACATCAGGTTGCTCTAAACGTATGTTAATATTTAATGTATTCACGAAGCAATATTCTTTTTCACAAAGAAAATTCAGATGAACAAATATTTTCATCAAAAGTAAAACTTATTTTATGGTATGAAACATCCCTAGATCTGGATTTTGACCAAATTGTGCTAATATTGGAATATCATTTTTACATTTTTGTAATTCATATATGGGCATTTTCACAGAATGTGTAATTTTATCTGAAAAAAGTTCCAAAACAAATCTTAAGGCACGCATTTCATATCTTGTTTCTGTATTCTGAATACAAATAGAAGAAGCGCATTTTTTAGCATCGTCAATATTTTTTAGCATGCGCGTAGTTTGCGCAAAATATTGAAGTTAGTATACCCAGAAGCTTAATTGAATGAATAATATTTTAGGAATGGATGAAAAGAACGGTGCTTTCTTCTTGTTAAGTTATAAGGATACTTCACAGTAGTGTGTAAATCGCAATCTTATTGATTAAAAATGTATAAGTATTGACTGTAAATAAATAATTCATACCTAATCTTTAATTTCAAATCAGGGTCAGACATGTTTACAGCACTGAAATTATATCCTGAATATTTCGAACATAAAAGTTCGTAAATTAAACAGTTTAAAGAAAACATAGTCTTTGTTTCTTGTTCTTACAATGAAGTATCGCAAAATATTACAGGAAATTAAAAGTTAATCTGTATTGACAATAATTCTTTTTCTATAGTGCAGTATAAATAGAACAAACAATAATTACAGGCGAATACATATCTTTGTTATTAATTTTAGTAAGAAATTCTAGGTATTTGAAGAAACACATAGAAGTGTATATTTTATTACATAAACGAAAATTATATGGATAGTTTGATTTAACACTGAAATCAATAATTCAATAATATATACATAACATAATAATATATCAATAATATATACATACTGAGCCTCAGTGGCTCAGTTGGTTAGACACTCTGACTTCACCTCAGCGGTCCGGGGTTCGATCCATGAGCCGATACCTCTAGAAATTTTTCAATGTACCTTTACTGAGGTTCTGGTGGTTCGGAACCCACCTTAAGCTGTAGGTTCCCCCATCGTGTACTTGACTGCAACCTAGTCCGTCAATGATGGGGTAAAACCAGGCTTTGTCCAATATCTCTGGGCAGACTGCTCTCATCAGATCACTTGATTGCATTATAAAATTGCGTCCGTGACTGATGATATTTACCAGGACAGCCCCGTGCAAAAATAATTAAATAAAAATCCATCTTTAACCGAAAATGCCTTCGACATGTTAGGCAGTATAAGCCTGTGACAACATTTGAACACAGAAATGCTTTTTAATATATACATACATACTTATTCTCTAAGTACTATTAAATATAAAAAATTATGTTACGTAATAATATAAAAATTGTTCAAGGAAGCTGTATTATAATAAGAAAATAACAAATTCTTAACGTCTTTTCAGAATAGATGGAGCTATGAATTAAAATGTTCGTTTGCGAAAAACCTTAGGCCTTTCAAATATAAAAACCTCTTTTTTTCCAACAATATTTTTAGACGAGTAATTTGATAGAAGAAAGTGATATTTTTCCCATCAATTACCTGCTTTTTGTAATATTTTTAAATCTTTTAATTTTGTCTAAAAAAAGTTTTAGACAAAAGTTATTCCTTTCAATAAAATAAAACTCTTTTGTACGAGAAACTTTTTTGGTTGAAATGTAACTTTTGAAGAAAAGCCATGTGTACACATATTTCAACTTTGATTTCTACGAGATGCACGTGATTTTTGAGGCACATATACTGTGAAAATCTTCTATAACGCCGATTTTGGGGGTGACAGTGGGTAGGAACTAACTCATTATAGCCCGATCCGCTTTGATTTGTTTACGCCTTAGTGATCACCTGAGTGACAACCGCAGATACCGCGCACCCCGTGCAGCTCCTGTACACCTACCTGTGGTGCAGCGTCAATTTTCGGAAGGGCTATAGAAGGGAGGGCTATTGAAGGTTTTCACTGTATTTCCTTGTGGCGACGTTTTATAACTTATGAAATACAGCAAAATCAACCAAACATGTAATCTTATCTTGTTGCGCGCGATTTTTAAAGCTGCTGGTACTGAAGTGGAAATTTTTGATGAAATTTTGGAGAGGACATTTTAGCTTTAAATTGGGCAAAACGTTTGGGAGCCCTTCAATATTAACTTTATCTACGGTAAACTTCTTCGTCCCAACATACTGTTGAATTTCCGTGAGCATAGGAAAGTCTGCTTAAAATATTCTTGGAGTAAATTACGATGACTGAATATTTGATACTTCGATCATTTTAGAAGCACATCTTTTCCCTCTATCTGGTAACTACTAGCCACATAAATCTCAAAGAAAATCGAAATATTTTTTACCTGGGTAGTTGCGCGCACTTTCCGGAAGTACAGGCCTTGGAGCGGACATTTGAATCCTAAAAGCGGTGGCACAACTTTAGGATTCTTTGCTGAATTATAAATCAAAGCACAATGTCAAATCCATACAATTTTAGTAGCCTATGCTCCACTGAACAAGCACGATTTTTCTCAGAATCTTCAAACATTGCACAGAAAATCTGTGCGCATGTAAATCATGGAATTTGTAGCTAGTGACAAGTATTACAAAGCTATATTTTTGAGATTTTATCAAACTATTATATGTTATATCTTTTTAGAAGGGTTTCTGTAATGATTGTAAATTTTTGTTTCTATTTCAGGGAGTCTGTCTGTAAATTTATATGCAATGTAACTTGTATTTTCAGCGTTGATTTGCGTATAATATCACGCTCACACAAAAGTGACATTTTCCCTGGAAACGCCCATATATAGATTCTAAACATAATATTTTTTATTTTTCGTTTTCAATATTAACGTGAGCCCTAATGCATTGGGGGAGGCAATATTTTAAAAATTCCATTTATTATAATTCGAAAATAACCAGACAACACATTTCGAAAATACGGTAATATAAGCCGTAAAAATCACCCTCAAGGTGCTTTTATCGCCACAGAACGTAAAGAATAGCATTAGCTGATTTGTAGTGCATAATTTTTTTTTAAATCAAAATAATGGCAGAAAAAATAATGAAATTAAAAAGTGCTTTTTGGTGGCCGTCCTTACTAATCAAACAAACCTTTTTCATTTGACCCACCCTCTTACAAATAATCAATCGGAGAGTCACGTTCAAAATAATTCTTTAGAATTCTAGGGACTAAGTGAGGATTTAATTTACATTTTATCAATTTACAACAATTCTTCAATACACTAATCCAAATAAAATCTATTTATGTCTTCATATATTATTAATATTATTTTTAATGTTTGAATTTGTTTATTCTCTGAATTCTTTGTGTTCTTTAAATCATTTTCTTGGCGCAGAGAAACTTTCTTTCAATCTTTAGAACATTTTCAATTCCATTTTTCTATTAATTGACCAGGCTCTAAGTTAAATACAGTCTCAAATGAGCATCAATTTTTCTCGAATAATGTGATAAGCAAAAAGCGCTTGAGAAAGAGAAAATATGGTAAGTACGGACTAAACCAAATTCTTTATAATATATAAGATGTTTTCCAATGAATCTAAAATAATAAATGATATAATTTTCCTAATATTTCAGTTATGAATATTTTTAATATTAAAACTCAACTTGTAAAGCAATAATTAGTTTCCAATTCTATTTTTTTTTTTAGATTTACGAAGCTAAGGAGAATCTAGATATTAATTTTTCGCATCCCCTCTAGTGTTTAAAGCTTCCCTGAGTGTCGTGATAAACGGTGATTTGTGAGGAAGCTGGCGCAAGAGAATTTGCAACAAGGAGGTCATAAGAGGGTGGGAAGTACACGAAGATTTGCTGGGTATAGAAATACAGGACGTCAGCAGTTTGATTGTTTCTTATTTGAGTACCGAACCAGGGTATGTCTATTGGAGAATCCTCTTCCGAAGTTATTAACATTAATTAACATTATTAAAGTGCAGACCCTATAGTAATTTTTTCGCGTTTTTTCAACGCCGCGTCAAAAGTATTATTTTCATGTTTTATTGAGAAATTATAGTAGGACCTATACTGAATATACTGGTACTGTACTCCTGTCCCGAAAATAACTGGAATAAATATACGCTCGGTTAATCATCCCGCAAATCAGTGAATTGGCGGGAATGAAAGGGGAGCTCGTCCGCAGTCAGTCAGCCTAGACAAAATAGTATCATAGCGATAAAGTGCTGTACCGCAACGACATAGCTGTAACTGCGTCACTTTGCGCAACATTACGAGCTGGCCATGATGTTTACGTTTCGTTGACTTTCGATTTAAGTCAAGGTCAGAACCAAACACGTCCTCAAATCAAAAATCTCGTGTATTTCATGTTGGAAAGAAAAGTATAACCTACGTTAGCAATTTCAGGGATGAAGCAAGGTCACACCAAAAATTACGGTTTATAATAGTAAGCAGATTTAATAGAATTACACGGAAAAAATTTATCCGTAAAAAAATCACAAACTTGTAGCTAGGTTCGGATACGGGATAAAAAAAATAAACATTAAACCCTTATTTCTATGAAAAATGTATGGATAAATTTATAAATTTTTTACGAACATTTCGAATTTCCTACGAGCAGTACCTGAAAATTTTAGACTTGAATATAAAAAGGGAACAATTTTATTTGTGTGACTTAATTTATATTTATAAATTTCGCACAACTCTGAGGATTTGGAACCTCGAACTCGACAGTTTCTAGGCATAAACTATGAGTGCGTAAACACGCGCAGCCATCGAGGCTGAACAATGTAGGTATAATAAAAATTCTTGCCCATCCAATGAATTCAAACCACTCATACGCGTGCAATCACGCACCGGGCGGGCCGGTGAGAGGGTGTGCGGGCCACGTGAAGAAGAACCTACGTCCTAGGTCCCAGATTTGTCGGTCAAGCTCGTGAGTGCTCTGTGAAACTTTTCCCAACCCCTCGTAATATTTTTGCAATTATTTACGGGAAAAAAGTGATGAGCGATTTTAAACTTGTCATATCGATTTCCTCAATTCTTTCTCAAAATTTGCAGATTATTTAAAAAATTACATCAATGTCCAATGACTTTTTCTCATACCCGAGACCTAGCTACTAGTTCGTGACTTTTTTACGTATAAATTTTTTTCGTGTAACGTTAAAAGCTTAAATAACATTAAGGATGTTTCCGGATGATAAATTTGAACAAAGTTTGCAAAGTTACCAAAAGTGAGTTCCTCTGTAACGGTACAATTCAATAATAACTTAATGCCATGTGAGCGTGAACTCAGAATTTTTTTTCATTTTTTTCAAACCCAACTTGCGTTCACACAAAATGCGATATACAGTTGAAAATTTACGAAATTGAATAAGAAGGACTAAGAAACGTTTGTCCATCCCTAAATTTTTACAATGATAAAAAAAGTTTTTTTTGTTACCAATTTTGTTATGCTTTTTTTATCATTGTAAAAGTGTTAGGACCAGACAAATGTGTGAATTTTTTTTTTGTTACAGATTCATCAGCTTTAATTTATAGCGTTAATTCATCAAAGTTAAATTGTTTTGTTGTAAACTAATTTAGTTAAATTCATCTTTTTGCAAATATTCTTTAATCAGTTTTGAAACTGAAAATTTGACAGTTCTTTTGGAAGAAAATGCATCCATTATGGTAGAAAAATCACCTTTCTTGGTTCAAATTAATTTTTGTTATGAAAATTCAACTCGCTTCGGAAAAAATCGTTAAGAAAGTATTAGAATTATCCTCAATTTTACACCACCGTTTTTCAACAGCTCTTTACGTTTTGAGACGCCCTCAATCCGAAAATCAAGTTTTAGAAATGTTTGGCAATACAATTTTTTTTAGATTAAAAAATTGTTTTCAGATAAGAAAACTTTGCTTTTAAAGCTAAATATTTTTGAAGGAAGATGAAAATTTTCTAGGTCGTTAACGTAGGTTAAAGTTCACTTCAATTCATATTTTAATAATCTTATTTTTATAAATAAAAATGATTAAATTTAAAAATTAATAGTCAGCTAGCTCGAGATTTCTTTTAAATAAAAAATAAAATTTAGAAAATTTTCTATAATTTTTGTAATTTTAAATAAATTATGATTAGTTACTAAAATATTTAAGCGGCTTCTCTCTGTCTGTCCGGCTGTCCGCATATAAATACGATAACTCTCGAAAAAATAAACGAAATCATTCGAGCGTTGGCACACTTTTTTTAGATCCCAAAAGAAAGGACGAGTTCGTTAACAAGTCGTTTTGCATAACAATTTAGAAGGTTAGAGAATTTTCAAAATGTTTGGGAACATTTTTTTAAGATTTAAACATTTATGTATGGATATTCGTAGTTTAAATCAATCAAAAATCGACATTTTAAACCAAATAACGCACAATGTGCAAAAAGTCAAGAAAAGAAAAGCGTTTATTTTTGCAAGCCCTACCAGATTATCTTTACAACTTTTTGGATTTTCTCGAAACATTTAACATTCAAATTTTGATCGCATCATAAATATAGAAAAGTCAAAAATTCCATTTTGTGGCCATGTTATGCAAGATACGAAAAAAGAATGATTCACAAAAATTATGTTCACAAAAAATATGTAAAAATTTTTTAATAGACACTTCTTGATAAAACGGGTAGTTCTTGTCTTAAACGTGAAAAACAACATTAAATATAAGAAAATTTTAATTTTTGGAAAAACGACACAAGTTACGAGAAAAAATGATTTAACAAAAATTGTGCACTTAAAACAAATCTGCCAATTTGCTATGAATTAAAGTGAAACTCTGAGATAGGACCCCCTAATATAATCCTTCCGAGAATTGACGCCGCGCCGCAAGTAGGAGTAAAAGGAGCTGTGTTCGCACAGGCGTGAGTAAACAGAAGCGTTATCATTTGGGCCCAAAACCGGATTAGTCTCAGAGTTTGACTGTACTTTTTGATAGGATGCGTAGTTTTAGTTATAAATAATGAAATTAAAATTTTAAGTTTAAAATTTGTGAAAAAATCACAAAATCTACGAAAACAAATTCATAGGCAATAGTTTTTCACCCTCAAAATAGATACAAATTTATTACTTTTTTTATACATTCATTATACCTTTTGGAAAATCCTGAAAAATTTTGTTAAACTATTTTTCAATTGGACTCTTTATTTTGATTTTATTAATCGAAAGTTGTTTCTAGAAAAATAATAATTCTCATTTTGAGCCAATGAGCGATAAAAATATGGGGAAAAGTTTTTGGAAGATTTTCAACCTTTAAAAATTCCTACAACATTTATGTCTTCTTCTTTATTAATAATATGTCCCCTGAGGGTTTGAAAGACTCCCTTTCCTTGCAATATTTCCGCTTTTATATATATATATATATGGTTCGGTTTTGATTCCTCTAGAATCAAACCGAAGGGCCTATGACAATTGTCCAGGGGTGGTCCCGAAGGAATTAAACCCCCAGCGGTGGTGTGAAAACCGTGCCGAAAGCTGAATGGCACCTGTGTGAGGTATCTAGAACGGTGACTCTGGGATACCAGGCGACCTCTCAGAGTAAGCAGCCTTATCCTTGCATGCGGGGCTCTACAAGGATGGACGAACCCCTTT
>NC_046662.1:93907813-93928993 GCF_010883055.1 Belonocnema kinseyi
TCCTTATCTCTATTTCCTGTAATAGCTATTTCCTGTAAACGCTTCTTAGCCTACATAACTCTTACATTGCTATTACCTACAACCTTTACGCTTCTAATCTAAGCGACTTCCGTTTCCTTTTTCTTTCGCTTTTTTATACTTCCATTTGCCTTTTTTTACATGCATTCTTTTATTCTTTCTCATTCACTCCTCTAACACCGTCCAACTTCTTCATCCATTCTTCTCCTAATCCATCCTCTCTTAGAATCTCTGCCACATTTCCTTGCTAGCTTCCTTTATCTTCCATTCATATCCTACATCCTTCCCATACATGCTCCCATGTTTCCTCCTTCCATTCACATATTCCACACTTCCTGTTCTTTTCTTTTTCCCAATTCATCCCCTCCCTTACCTCGTTTCCCAACATAAATCTTTCTATTCTGATTCAGCTTCTCTCTCCCCACCCCTTTTTCAAATACTTTGGTACTCCTTCCTTTTTTATCATCTTATACCATTTATTGCATTTTGATTCGTCAATCATGCCCCATCTTTTTTTTAATTATCTTTGCCTCTCCTTTTTTCCAATTTTTCATGGTTTACTCCCGTCCCGTCTTCTATTTCTCTAGCAATAAAGAACTCCCTCCTTTCTTCTTCCTATCTCGTTAATTCGATCACCCTCCCTCTTCTCTCTTCTACCTCCATTAAACACTTTCTCGCTAACTCCCCTTCTTTTCCCTCCCACAGCTTCGTCTCAAATTTCCATGCCCTCTTTCCCGCTGTAATACTTAACTTATTCCTTTGCGCTTCTATTCTCACCATATATCCTAGCATCCTCCAGTATGTCCCTAGTGTCCACCTTATATACATTTCTTGTAAACTCTCAATATCTTTCCTTTCTTTCCATCGCCATATCTCTACTCCATAACATAATACCGGCCATACTAGCATATCAAATAACCATATTCTCCTTCTCCAATTGTTTTAACCTTCTTTTTCCTATTCCCTATATCTGTTTCATTACCCCTACTGATTTTTTATCCTTTCTCTCATATGAGATCTATGTTCTCCATTCGTTTGCAAAAGATATTCCGAATATTTGAGCACTTTTACTTCTTCTAGCATTATTCCCTTTCATCTTCCCATCCATTCTTTCTTCCTTCCCCCTACTTTTTTAAACTTCATTATCTTTGTCTTTTCTACATTTAAATTTAACTTTTTTCCATCTAATTATTTCTCTAATCCTGTAATGAAGCCCGCCATCCCTTCTTCATCATTTGCCTATCCTAACTCCTCCCCAAACTTTTCTTATTATTTCTTCTTCTAAAACTGATATTAACATATTAAATAAAAGTGAGCTCAGAGGACATCCTTGCCTTACTCCTCTCACCAACCAGAAACTATCTCCTACTTGCTCGCCTACCTTTATTCTGCTTTTTCTCTCTCTCAAAATTTCCGATACTCTCTTTATTAATCCCTCTCTTATCCCACTTTTCACCATAACTTTTTCTATTTCGCCTCGGTCTAATGAGTGAAACGACGTCTTTTATTCCACGAACATTGCTACCATTGCCCCATTTTCCCTTCTAATCCTCTTATATACTCGATAGTTCAGAACATATATGTTGTCCATTACCCCCATTCCTTTTCTAGATCCTGTCTGATTCGGTGGCCCGATCTTTTTTTCTCCAACTTCTATCTTCAATCTCTCTGACAAAATAGTTACATGTAGCTTATGCAGTTTTGACATCGGCGCCACATCCTTATAATCTTTTACTTCCTCTCCTTCGCCTATCTTCAGTATTAGTATAACTACTACTTCTTTCCATAACTCTGGCCACCCGTCTCCTGTCCATACTCGATTACACATTATCCATGCCTATTCCTCTAGTCCCTTCCCTCCATATTTTCATACTTCATTTGGAATCTTATCTATACCAGGTGCCTTTCCATCCTTCATTATTCCTAAAACCTGGACTATTTCTTCCCTTGTTATATCCTCTTCCTCATCTCTTTCTCTAACATATTTTCCTCGCTTCTTAAATTTTATTTCTACTCCTCCTAGCAAATCCAAAAAATATTTCTTCCGTAATATCATTTCAATATCTCGGTTTACTCTTTTTCTTCATTTTTCTTTCTCTATTTACTACCTTCCATACCTCTTCTTCCGTCCCAATCTCCTTCGCCTCTTTCTCAAACCTTTCATTCTCTTCCTCTTTCTTTTGATCACACAGCTTAGTATACTCTTTTTTTCTATATTCTTCCCTATTACTTTATTTTCTCCACTTCCTTAATTCCCTTCTGACCTCCTCTTTTTCCCTTGTAGTACTTATCCCATCCACTTCTATTCCTCCCTTTACTAACCTACTACCTTCCACTTCTCTCCTCCCATCTTTACCTCTGTTACTATTATACTCTATTCTACTATTCTAGTCAAAAATTCTAACATTACACAAAAAAAGGCGAAATACTTAAAAAATCTGAAAGAAGACTTTAGGATATTTTGTTTTGTTGATAAATAATAGCATGAAAATAAAAATACTATTTTTATCAGAACAACGCGAGATAGAGAAAAATGTATAAAAAAAGGATTGTAGTTTTTTATTTATTTTGAGGTATTTCAGAAAATAAATAGAATATGAAGTCGCATATAAATACTAGTATCAAAAAGAAATCTATTTGATGAGGTTTTGTTAAAGCATTGCAAGAGCAAAGATTAAATATCATTTCTCATTCCACTGCTACATAAAAAATTACTTATATTTTTATTGAAAAGTCGTCTTGTGATATCGAAAATTCATCTTATTGATAACATTTTTTTTAATACGAGGTGTGTTCAAAAAGTAAGGTGACTTTTCAATTTTCGCGGGCTACGTACATTCAAGTTTTAAATTTTTTGTTTTGTTGAGTTGGTACACTCGTCACGATCATATGTTCACAGTTTTGACTATATAGCTCGTGTTGTTTTTCTGGCAGAGGCGTAAAAGGTTAGAAGGGTTTGGTGTGCTCAGCGATTATCTTCTTTCGAAAAAAATGGAGCAAAGAGTTTGCATTAAATTTTGTGTAAAAATGGAATCCAGTGCTCTAAAATTCTTGAAATGTTGACAGTTGCATACGGTGAGTCTACTCTGAGCACGTCAACAACAGATGAAAACGTTCAAGCCGTGGAAGAAATGGTGTTGAAAAATCACCGAATTACCATCAGAGAAGTTGCTGAAGATGTTGGCATATCGGTTGACTCATGCCATGCTATCTTTTCAGACGTTTTGGGCATGAGACGTGTGTCAGCGAAATTTGTTCCAAAACTGCTCAATTTTGATCAAAAGATCCATCGCATGGCCATCGCTCAGGAGATGCTGAATGAAGTCAATAATGATCCTGATTAATGTGAAAAACGTTTACCAAGAAATAATTTTAATTTCTCAAAAGGGTTATAACTGGGGATAAATCGTGGGTATATGGTTATGACGTCGAAACTAAAGCCCAATCGTCTCAGTGGAAGCATCCTGAGTCTCCAAGACCGAAAAAAGCACGTCAAGTTCGGTCAAATGTGAAGGTTTTGCTCACTGTCTTCTTTGATTGCCGTGGCGTAGTGCATCAGGAATTCTTACCACAAGGTCGTACAGTCAATAAGGAGTATTACCTTCAAGTTATGCGTCGTTTGCGAGAGGCGATACGCAAAAAACGTCCAGAACTTTGGAAAAACAATTCGTGGCTTTTGCATCACGATAATGCACCTGCTCATTCATCGTTGCTTGCGAAAGATTTTCTGACCAAAAACAGCACCACAGTCATGCCTCAGCCTCCATATTCACCGGATTTAGCCCGCTGAAAGAACTCAAGACTATACCAGAAAATGATTATCAGAAGTGCTTCGATGATTGGAAAAAGCATTGGATTGGATAAAGTAACCTTACTTTTTGAACACTCCTCGTACAACTATTTTATTAAACATTCAATATAGTCCGATCTGAAATCTTAGGAGTTTAAAGTGTTTCAGATTAAATTCAACATGGTATCTACATTAATTTTTTTTATTTCCCCCGTTATACCTGTATTTTCGTTAAAAAAACACATGACTTTCTTAGTTTTAAGACAAGTTTCGGTTTCATTGCTTTGCGGGTAGGGTGGGGGGTCAAAACAACATTTTTCAGCGTTATGTAACAGAGGGAATAGTGAAAAATAGCCCAAAATTGAGGCAAAAAGGAAATATGGGATTGTTACATTAGCCCATCACCATAACTCGATAATTAATTTTTTAATTTTTTAAATCCATATCCATATTAAAAATTTAATTAAACATCTTTTGTTGTCAAAAAAAAAGTTTGAACTTTTTTAGTTTTGGAATTATGTACAGAAAACTGTTTTTTTATCTAATTAAAATATTACGCCTGTTTTCAATTAAACTGACGACAAATTTGGAATTTTTTAAAATTTGTTGTCAAAAATGACCAAAACTATTTATTGTCATGTTCTTCGATCTATGACTTTCGAAAAAGATGAAAATGTTTCTTTGAAGAAAAGTCAATAATTTTTTCTCGAGTAGTATAATTAATTCACAGAGAACTTCCGTTGTTTCTAGAGTCAAGCGCATTTTGAGAAAACGAAGACTCTCAGTTGGAAATTTGTCGATGAAGTTTGAAAGGAATTTCTTGAAAAGTTTTAGCTCAACTGAACTGGTAGTTAAAAAACTTTTGATGTTTGAATTTTTCGACACGATTGATTTTCTCCCGCGCATGTTGCGACGCGGTCGGTAAAAAGCTACTACAGCGTTACGTGGAATTCTGCCGCAGAAGCCGATCACATACAGATACTGTTTAATTGACATACGAAAAACCAGGGCTTATTCTAAAGAGTTGTCCTAAATTAAAATTGATAGTGACTATTTTTGGCAGTATTAAAATGAAAATAAATAATACATTAATTTAAACAGATAATAAAATAATAGAAATTTTTAATTATATGCTGCTTTCAGGCCCTGCAAATATTTTACAATAAAAATTATGTATATTACGGAAAGATAGCACAAGATGAAAAGCATTTTCAACAAAATACTTGAATTTTTACAAACAACAAAATTGTCTACGTTAAGAAATGAATTTTTAACATAAGAAGACGTATTTTGAAAAAAAAAAAGAAATAATTTTCAACGAAATAGTCACATTAACCACCAAATAGATCAACTTTCCAGTAAAAGACACGAATTTTTCCAAAAAATAGTTAAAGATTTAACCAAATAGTAGGATTTTCAACACAAAAAGACGAATTATTTCAAAAAAAGTTCAACTTGTAGCAACACAGTTACTTGTCAACCAAGAAAGATTCCACCAAGAAAGTTCACTTCCAACATAGAAGGTGCCTTTTCTACAGGGAAAGGTAAATTTTCAAGAAAGGAGTAAATTTTTTAAGCTAAAAAGTCGAATATTTTAGAAAACAGTGGAATTTTAAATAAAGAAAGATCAGTTTTTAACAAAATAGTTAAATTCTTAAATGAATATGACTAATCAACAAAAAAGAATAATTTTTTACACAAAGAAACTATTTTTTAACCAAATATATGAATTTTGTATGAAATAATTATATATTTGAGAAAAATTAGATTTTCTACAAGCAAGATTAACTTTTTGCCCAAAAGACGACTTTTTAACAAAATATATAAATTTTCTATCAAATAATGAAATTTTTGTCAAAAAGTTGAATGTTCTACCAGCAAGGTTATATTTTTTCCAAAGAGACGACTTTTCAACAATAAGACATGAATTTTCTAGCAAACAGTTGAATTTTTAACATATACAATATACAGTATGAAGTTTTAACCAAAAATGGACTACTCAAATTTTCAGTGAAAAACTGTGATAAAGAAAACCTTGAAAAAACGAATGTTCAAAAAAATTGCTCAAGGATCCCGCACTAAATGTATGGGAAAATGGCTTTCGGTGGATTTAGCTGAAACTTTGTAATTTTTAAGGTTATAAGTGCTGGATGAAATATCCGTTAAAAAAATCCAAAAAAATGGACAGTTTTAGCACTTTGCGGCGCTAAGCGCTCAAGATTAACGAATGAAACGAATTACAACAGATTTTGTTGCAAAAGCGATATCAACACAGAAATCAGGGTTCAGATCGTGGTCTGTCATATTTTCGTCTACACCGTTGACTCATATAGCGCGCTTCTCAAAACGATCAAACGCTAAGCGCCCAAGATTTTAACTTCTCTAATTAATCACTTCTTTAAACGCAGAAATGGTACCCAAAGTAACATTAGTAACTAGTGCGCACATTCCGATAATAACAGTGTACCCTTCGCAAGAGGGCCGAACGCTAAGCACCCATGATCAGCGAATACAACCAATCCCAGTAGCTTTTGCGAAATATTAAATTATTTCTGGCTCTTGATTCGGGTTCGCTTGTTCACCACTATTAGCAGCGTCTAGATTCCTTCGTAGCAAGGAAGTTTGAGGATACTTTACGTGTTGCTGGTGGCATGCATAACCCAGGAACCATAAAACGCTTGCAATATATGTGCAAGTGCCAAGAGATCTGGCCCCTGACTTACATGTGCAGTAATAACCGAGAAGCGTTTCGTTATTGCCTGGTCCTATGTCATCGATCTCATTGAACGCTATCCACAGCTAGTACCTTGTCGCATTTCGAAAACGAGAAAATACTCGTACTCTGATCAAACCAGGTTCATTAAGTCGCGTATCTAGTCAAAACTCCTCATCTTTTTCTCGTTACAGCTTGTCTTGAACGTAAGAGGGGGCAAGTTCTACTTGATACACGCCAATTGTTATGTCGCGTATTTCTTCTAATGTAAGGCGAGGAAATTATGGTACTTGAAGTTCATGCAGGCGATTCCAATTTGTATTTCCGTAGCGCATATTGTCCACTCCTACGCGCGCTTGCACAATATTTGGCTCACGAGCTCTTGCTATATATTCTCTTGCAAGCTCTGCTGTAGCACCTTGCATCTCGATAACAGGATGGTATCGATTAATTATGGCACCAGCAATACGAAAGAAGTCTCTTAGATTGTGTACATGTGCCATCGGAATGGTTTTCTCGAAGAACTTGAAAATGGACTTTATGTGGCCATTTCTGGATTCCACTATCCATCTAGATTTCGTTATTAGCCGAGCTTCGTTTGCTTCTGCCGTTACCAATTGACTCTGTCCTTGTTGGAGAAACGGTGGTATCTTGGACACAATTCCTAAGCGTTCTAAAAGTGGTTGGGCATCTCTATATCCACGGTCCTCTATAAAAATATCACCAATGTCGAAAAATTCTCTCATACCTTCCACATCTCTTTCAAATTCGTTAATGAGCATTTGTGCGTCATTGTTTCGCGAGTCAGAAAATTATTGTCCTTGTATTTCAAGTATGTATCCGTCTGGAGCAACAATGAGAGCACGTTTTACCAAGTGACGTCCTTTATGTTTGCAGAATGTCGAAGAACGCGAAATTTACTGCTCTTCTGCATGTAAGCATAAGTTCCATCGATGATAGCAATAGCTCTAGGAATTTCTGGTTGTGGATTATAAAGTTCATTGGCGAATGATGTTCACGTGTCTTTCAATGAATTCCTGTCTGCTTATCGCATTAAATCCAATGTTACCAGGCACAAATTTCTGCATTAAAGACTCTCTTACAGTAGAAATGGCCATGCTTGTAGCTTCCTGGCTCGAATAATGAAAAATCACTTTCAGAAATTCATCAGAAAGACCTTGACGCATTTTGCAAAGGAAAGGCAGCAGATCTTTTCCCCTCACGTATCTGGCACCATGTCCATATAACTGCGGAATAGGATCACAAAATGCAAACAATTCTCTAAATTGTTCCTTTGTTACAGGAGCAATAGCTTCAAACTCTTCATCAGTGAAACTATCCTCATTATTAAAAGCCGCGGCCGCATGAACATTTGCTTCGTTACGAAGTTACTGCAAGAACAGAAGTAACTGCTGTCCCGGAATCCTATACGGTCTATTAATCGCTTGTAGTCCAGGAAGCAAGGGGCCTAAGATGAAACCATGTTCATCCAAATGATTCAAGCATGCTCTTGTTTCTTCTGGAATGAAAATGTCCATGACAATAAAATCGTTAACTCTACATTCAATTGAAAGCCTTGGAGTATTAACATCAGCATTACCGAACATGTACGTTTGCCTGCCTGTTTGTGTAAGAACATACAGTCTTAAACAGCCTGGGTCACGTTGGAGCTCCTCTATCTCATTGCGAATCGATTGATTGCAATTGAGACATAACCTACTCTCATCGGTGATTTCAAGTGGTGGTCTTCGAAGTTGAAGGCGTCTAAAAATTTGCGATGTTGTACCTATCAGGATTATTATTTCCATCAAGTCGAGCCATTTGTCCTGGTTGATAGACTCTATTGCACACATAGCAATTAACTCGAACTGTGAATGCCATTTTTTAAACCATAAGAGAAACAAGCTCTTATGGTCTTAAAAGGCAGCGGAATGTATTAATAAAACGAAAGAAGAATTCAGAAACAGCAAAATAAAACAAATAAACACAACAAACTAAACACATAAAGGGAATAAGAAATACAACACAATTAATACAGAACGGAATAGATAGGATTTTTTTTTCCTAAGCTTACCAATAAAATTACTATCCGCTCTCGAGACCTTTCACAAAAGAAATGGCAAGCATACCATCGTCAATGGAAATAATAAGTGAATGCTGTTTAATATATGTTTAATATATGTATATATATATGTGTGTGTGCGTGTGCGTGCGTGCTTGTGTGTGTGTGTGTTTAATAATAAGTTTTTTATTTCCATCGACGACGGTATGTTTGTCTGTCATTTCTTTCGTGAAAGGCCTTTGAAAAAGTGATTTCTTATCAAATCTTCTGCGCTTACCGTTTGCCCGTTCTGAGAAGCACGCTAAATGTTTGGTTAAACAGTTTTGGCTAAACATGTTCCTGACCACTTCTTGATGCGTGTTTCGTATATCGCTTTTGTCGCTAAAGTCACTAGGATTCGTTTTATTCGCTGATCTGGAGCGCTTAGCGTTCAACCCTCTTGCGAAGGGTAGAATGTTATTATCGGTATGTGCGCACTAGTTACCAATGTTACTTTGGGTACCATTTCTGCCTTTAAAGAAGTGATTAATTAGTCAAGTTAAATCTTGGGCGCTTAGCGTTTGATCGTTTTGAGAATCGCGCTACATGAGTCAACGGTGTAGGCGAAAATATGACAGACCACGATCTGAACCGTGATTTCTATGTTGACATCGCTTTTGTAACAAAATATTTTGTAATTCGTTTTATTCACTGATCTTAAGCGCTTAGCGCCGCATAGCGCTAAAACTGTCCATTTTTTTGGATTTTTTTACGGATATTTCATCCGGCACTTATAACCTTGAAAATTACAAAGTTTCAGCTAAATCCACCAAAAGCCATTTTCCCATACATTTAGTGCGGAGTCCTTTTCAATAAAAAAAATGAATTTTCGATCAAGGAGATTAATGTTAAAATTATTTCTTGAAAAAAGATCCTACTCCATCTTCACTCCATTGGGAGTCGAACCACAAAACTTCCGATTTCCGGTCAGGTACTTGTACCATTAACACCTAGCTAAAAATTAGCGTTATTTTCTTGAATTAAGAGTTCTTATTCTGATCCCTCTAATAGCTTAATTGGAAAAGCACCTGACCGGAAATCAGAAGTTTTGTGGTTCGATTCCCAATGGAGTGAAGATGGAGTAGGATCTTTTTGTCAAGAAATAATTTTAATTTGAAAAATATTATTCCCCGTCTAGTCTTATTAAGACGTTAAGCATCTTCTGTTATTGAACATTCTTAACTTGAACGATATTGTATAGATTTTCTGCCTTCATGGTTTGGGGGGTTGATCT
The DNA here is from genome assembly GCF_010883055.1 of Belonocnema kinseyi. Taxonomy (NCBI): domain Eukaryota; kingdom Metazoa; phylum Arthropoda; class Insecta; order Hymenoptera; family Cynipidae; genus Belonocnema; species Belonocnema kinseyi. The sequence goes on from NC_046662.1 coordinate 93,917,670, forward strand.
ACTGTCGTTAAGGTACAATCTCTGATGATATAGCAGATAAATTAAACAATAATTACATGTACCATTAACACCTTGCTAAAAATTAGCGCTGTTTTCTTGAATTAAGAGTTCTTATTCTGATCCCTCTAATAGCTTCATTGGAAAAGCACCTGACCGGAAATCAAAAGTTTTGTGGGTCGATTCCCAATGTAGTGAAGATGGAGTAGGATTTTTTTTCAAGAAATAATTTTAATTTGAAAAATATTATAAAATATTATATAAATATTATAAATATTAATATTTAAAAATATTATAAAAAAAGACAAATTTCCAACTTATCCAATAAACAGGATACAGTTTTAAAAAACATAAAATAGTTGTATTATGAGATAAAGAGATCATTTGTAGCAAAACGTAAATAAATTTTCTACAAAGTTATACCATTTTAAACCAAAAATTGAATTTTTGAATAAGAGGATTAATGTTCTACCAAGAAAGACCAATTTTGTACATAATACATAAATTTTCAACAAAGTTATTTAATTTTTAAGCTAAAAAGACGAATTATACAGGCCCACAGAAAATTTTGTTTTTCTGAGTCTTGGATGCTAATATGATATTCCTCTGTTTTTTCCCGCTGAAACCGAATATGCAAACCGTTTAACCCCAAGCACGTCAGTATTTTGACATAACCTAAAAAACACCCAATAAAGCACTGAAACCGCCAAAAATTATTTACCCTGTACCATTTTCACCCTCCTCTCCTTAATCTGGTAACCCTATGATGCAATGACTTCATAATAAAACGCAATAATCTCAAAATCCCGTAACGTCATTCAGAAGCAAAATCTTATTTGAGAAAACAGAACAATCTCGTGAGTTTTTCTTGTGAAACATAGTCATGGGAAGTAGTTCTATATCCCCGAAATCCCATAATACCATAACCTCCAAACTCCGAAATCACAAGAGTTACGTGAGTGAATTCATGAATCAAGGTCTACTTAAATCCTATTTTTTAAAGCCCTCTTGGACGTCTCTGATACCTCAGTATGCTTATAGTCCAATAACTTTTTCGCAATATTTATGGAATTGAATTCTTTCGTGGTAGTGTAACAATTGATGAACAAATAACCACTACTTCTACCACTAGCGCTACTACTACTACCATCACTACTACCATTTTTTTTCATTTTTTCTGGAATTTGATATCATGCTACCTTAAACAACACTGGAGATGGTGAGACTGCTTCTAAGGAAGATGTGTGGAATGATCCACTCCTCAATTCTGTCAATTAACGTAACCAGAGAAGACTCGATTCCCTGCTGATGGACGGGTGCATGTAAGGAGGAAGCCGAAGTGTGCCTGGCGACAAGTTGACGTTGTCCTCATCAAAGTTGAAAAACTACCATGCTTAGCCCTAGGGGGATATGATGGTTATCACACTTAGGCCGGCAAACTCACCCGCGATTGCAACGGGAGCCCTGCTGTGTGGGTTTTTGATACATCTATCGCTAATATTGAAAAATTGCAAAACACTATCGCGTTCGGAAGAAAATATACATAAATGTATTGGAAACGGTGATAGGTACTGCTAGCTTTACGGTGATTTTAAGATGAAGAAAAATTTTAAAAACTTCAATAAAAACCTGCGTCAAATACATTATCACTGCTTTGGGTGAGAGGTGATCCAAGGAAATAATTTGTTGTTATCCAAAATGTTCTGCTGTGCTTGCAGATCGATATTGAACCGACATAATGAGCATGCTGCAAAATGAGTTTTTTTACACCAACTGTTTGACGGGAGTGCAAGAGCAAAGACGATTATTATTTTTGTTTGTCTGACAAAAGAGGATTCAACTCGAGTAACTTGCAAAAAAATGAGCATGCAATCATGTCCTGTGTAAACAAAGCTTCCATGTCTGAGATAACTAATAAGAAAGATCATAAAGTAGCCATTGATGTATCTGTGACTGATATGGAGATTGATGAACCAAATGATGATGATATCAATAAAGAGAGCAGCGAGAGTAACGATGAAATTAATTAGGAAAATCTGAATGATTTAATCACAGACCTAGGGCTGCCGAAATATGGGATTGAATTGCTAGCTTCACGAATGAAATAAAGAAATATGCTTTCTAAAGGAAGAAAAGTTTTATGTTATCGCAATATAAATCAGTTAGTCCGAAAATACTTTACGGGAGAAGATGGCTTAGTATACTGTAGCAATGCTTAAGAACTTATGAATGAATAATAAATAAGATGTATACAAATCTGTGGAGTGGAGATTGTTCATAGATTCTTCAAAATGAAGTCTTAAAGCGGTGTTATTACTTAATACAAATAAATAGGTTTCAATACCTATAACACACTCGGCAACGCTCAAGAAAGAATATGCAAACATACAAATGATTTTGGGAAAGATTAAATACGGAGAACACAAATGGCACATTTGCGAAGATCTCAAGGTCTTGACAATGATTTTAGGTCAGCAATCTGGTTTTACGAAATTCCCATGCTTTCTTTGCTTGTGGGATAGCAGGGGTCGCAAGAATCATTACGTTAAGAAAGATTGGCTAGCTCGAGAACGTATAGAAACTGTATCCACAATTTTTATAAACAAACCTTTGGTTGAACCGACCAAAATTCTGCTTCCTCCTTTGCTCATCAAACTCGGTTTGATGAAACGGTTCGTAAAAGCTTTATATAAGGAAGGAAAAGCACAAACTTATGATAAAGAAAAGCGAAATAACCTATTTGATCGCATTCTTTGCTCTTTACGGTCAAAAGGAGTGAAGACAGGGTATTTAATTTGACCATACTAGAGTGTCGATTTGATAAACCGAGGCAATATGGCTGATTCTTTGCAGATTCTTAAGTTGATACTAAAAAAAGAATCTCTTTGACTATAGAGAAGAAATGATGGATTGTACATAATACTTTCTGGAAGGTCTAACTGACTATTTAAATGATGAAATTCAAAGTTTGACTATCTATTTTTCTCCGTGTACTGACGTTATTAGGTGTTTTAATATTTCGATTCACCCTCGATAAACTCTCATTAGGTTTACTAGTTAATTTAAGCAGAATTTTTTTAGTTAAAACTTATTATCACTTTAAAACTATAGTAACTTTATACTAAAAATTATGTAACATTTTTTTAAAATAAAAACCTTCACTGCATTTATATTATAAAATTTTTGGTAGGTTTCACAATAATTACTAAGATAGATTTTTTGAAACAAAAGAATATATGGCGTATTGTTTCTCCAATTTTTTTTATTGGAAACAATCACAAAGTTTATGCAAGTATGTTTTCTAATTGTGGTCAGGCAGAGGACACGCGGGACACGGGAAAGGAAATTGTACAGTAGGGCGTATCGAATAAAAAAATTGTTTACCCGAACATATAATAGCAATGAAAACTTTTTTCTAGAAGTGAAAAACACTCCCCTAAAGTTTCATTAACAAAAATTTCTTCTGCCTGCGCATCGTAAATAAAGCTAAAAATCGAGAAAAAAACGAAGCACCTCTTCAAATGTAAACAGAAAAACATTTGTTTAAGATTTAAATTATAAACAGAAATAGTTCAAAGCAAGTCGATTTATACCTGTCTAGCGATAATTCCATTGAAATATTCGTTACCCTCCATAATTTACTTTGAAGTTTCAAAAAATCGAAAAAAGTCGACTTTTTCGCTATTTTCTTATATTCATGGTAAGTTTCTCGACTATTTGACCATATAATGTGTGATATACGTTATTAAACATGTATTTTTAATATGGTGCAACAATAATATATAAGGAATGTTGAAATTAAAATAATTTTTATTGATTTTGAATTACAAGAAAATATTCAAAAGTGATATATTGCTCTTTATTCGACAATGAAATAAACTTTAGGTGTATAAATGATCAGAAAAATATTTCAAAGCAAGTGAATTAGTACCTACATAGAAAAAAATTATTCAAATATTTTTTACCCTGCCTAAGTGACCTAGAAATTTCAAAATATCGAAAAAATCGACTTTTTCGCTATTTTCTTAGAGTTAGGGAAATTTTTCAAAATAATTTTTATCTAACCAGAATAACGTAGAGGATTAAAAAAACAGAATTCAATTTTTTCGCTATTTTCTTAAAATTATATGACTTATCAACCATTTGTCCATCATACGAGTATTATATATTTTTTTAAATATATGCTGAATAAAATCAAATAACGGAATATTCGAAACATATATTGGCTTGCTATAATGTCATTAAATTATCAAAGTATTACCAATAACCTACTTTTATGTTGATTTCTGACATTATTTTAAATTTATTCGTCCTATTTCAATTTCGAAACAAAACCATTTTTCGTTTCAAAAATGGGCAAGCTTTTCCGACTTTCGCATCTTGATCGGATGATTCCATCTTTATTGTCAGAGGAGTAAGCTTGCCGAGATTGCAGATGTGACTTATTTCACACATCTTTCCACTGTTTGAGTATGTCATGGAAGATGTCAAATTTTTTTTGAAATGAAATGAGTTACGTCCTTCGTTGTGAATTCGGTGGAATTTTCAATTGTCATCGATCTAGTTGATGGCGGTTCTGAAAATTTTCAGTTTCCCAGTTGATTGTCTTGCAGAAATTATTCAAGACACTGCGAACTAGCGGATCTTCTGCCTGTCGTCACATAGCATAGCAAGAAGAAGATTTTCTATGTGAGCAAAGTAGGCATTATTTTTTATTACTTTTTGAATACATTCAGCGAAATCTTCCATCAGGTACCCACTCAAAGAAATGCTTTTCCAGATATGTTTCGGGGCATCTTTAATAGATGGTTGACACTTAGTTTCGAACCTTATTGGGACATATAATCTCATGATGAATTGAACTAAAATCCTTAACTCAAATAATGGATTCTCTATCCCAATGTATGTTCGAAGTGTTCTACTTATCTTAGTCTACCATCTGGCATGCGATAATTTCCCTGGACTTTCTCGAGCAAGATCTTCAGAACACTTTCCTTCTTTGACAGAATTCCATATATCTAGCAGGTTATTTTGATCAGAAATAAGATTATGGGTGTCAACTATAGGAGACTTAGGACTGTCGGCAGCATCAAAGTTTACAACCGGAAGTTCTTCACAAAAAGCTAAGCTTTCTCGGAATGGACCAGAAAAATCGTAAGGACCAGTAATTCCTACATTAAGTTTTAAAAACAAAGGTTTAAATGGCAGCTCATTACCATGAAGCTGACAGACACTTCATTGTAGCGGTTTATCCAATTCTAATTCTAACAATCGAATTATACCTGTGTGTTTACCAGTGTTCGTAGAACAGTAATCACAAACCACAAAATCTATATTGCATGTATTTATTTCTTTGCCAAAAAAAAAAACTAAAGGTTGTCATGTATAATCGTTTTTGCATCTGAAGAAGATAAGGACATGTATCTTAGATAAGTATTTGCTGGTTCTTCAATGAGAGAAGTATGTGTTTTTCCTTTACTTGTTTCATCCATGACTTTTTTTTCGTCTTTTCTTCCATTCAAGTAAAAAGCCTTTATTTCTGAAGCCAAAGAGAGCTGCTCATTCTGAAATTGATGAAGAGTTTTTTTTCTTTCCCAATAGAGTTTACTCTTGCCAAAACCTTTTAATTCCGGAATGTACTTACTCACGTCGTGTAAAATTACTGAAGCCAGCAAAGCAGCAGACCTGTATCCCGATGCCATATGTGTCACAGACTTTTAAGAATGTTAGACAGTTTAATCTTGTCTGATCTGTACATTTGTTCCAATAAGGGACCCATACATCCTCAAAATCTTCTTCGGCTGGCTGGTAATCGTCTCTTACATTATCATTTATAATCGGGCCACGGTAAGAACTTTCACCTTCAATTGGCAACTTCGGACGCTTTCTTTGGATAACTTCTTCACTTTGATCTTGAAGTACATCAGTCGTCAAACGCTTCGATTGTGCTTCACGATGATCTAATTGTTCAGAATCAATTTTCGGAAGAGATGTAAATGATTTTTTCATTCGCCTGGAAGATCTCTGATCTAAGAGAAACACTCTGGCAGCTTCAGAAAGATATATCTCACAAGTGCATGGAGCATTATCACACTTACAAGCCGCAATATCAAATAACTTTTATGTATATGCACGAAGCGCATTTAATTTGCTTTTGTACCAGGATTGATCTTTATCTCTTCTATGCGACTTTTTAAATTTCCTCAACTCATCTTGATCTGTTTTAACGATCTTTGCGATTCTTGTTTCTGTAAGAATTAGTATGGAAGTTTTATTCCACATATCCTGCAGCTTTCTTACAACTAAACATGAAATATCAGAAAAACTTGTGTATCTTTTAGATTCTTTTTCAGTTCGAATTTTTTCGCATTCGAAAAAATAGTATCTCATTACATCAAAGTGTGTAGGTAATATGCGGTTACTTAACTCACTGTATTTTTCAATGAATGGGCATTCACTTAAAACATCCATTTTTCAAACTCAAACCACTAACAAATCACATACGATGTTCACTGAATTTAATGCGAAAAAGAAATACTGCTTAAAATTCGAGTTTTCCAGCTCTCTTATAACATACTCGCGATTAGACACTCAAAACTGAACTGAATTCTTTTTCTGAAAAATCGGTTAGAAAAAACAAAATGGAAACAAAAATCTGTTGAGCCGTGGTGCACTGGTAAAATGTAAAGAAAACCTTGATGCACTCAAAAATTGCAGTAAACCATGTTTGTTTTGATTCTGCACTGAAAAGAAATTCTTCTTGAATCAAGAAAATATTACCTGATTCAAGTCAATCGCAGGTACGAATGGGGACGATAGAATATGAGTGTGTTCCAAATAAATAAGTACTTGCTACCGTGTGCTTGGAATAAGCGTACATTTTCATAATCTGAAAAAATATATTCTTAGACAGAATATCGCATTTTATCATTCTAAAACTTTATTGTGTTACTTCATATCGAGATGTATTCAAATGCAGAACATAGTTTACTTCCAAGAAAGCATTTCTGATACACTTCAAGTCTATATTTTCTTAACATAAGAATATGCAGTATCAGAGCAATAGACTAGTGCCTGAACTGAACACTGTTTCCAAAAAAATGGTTTTCGAAATTATTGTTATATAATCTTCATTTTTTAAATTATTAAAGTACGTAATTCGCGCACGCTGTTACTTACACATGTAATCGTACGCCTAGACGCTTTAAAAAATCACACTCGCCGAGGATTGAACCCTCCCTACCTAAACTACCTAAACTAGTGTGTCCTAACCGCGCGCTCTACCAACAAAATCAAAGGTAAGAATTTCAAGGCAGGGTTGTACCAAGTCATATAGTGAGCCTCAACCAACTTCAAACTAAAAGTTGTTGAGCTTAACTTTAATATACTATTTTTTATTTAGAAAAATTTTAGAATTGAATTTTACTTATTTCAAAAAAGGTTCGATACTTTTTTTTCTTAATATATTTAAAAATGTTTGAAAATATATAAAAGTAATAAACAATAAATAAAAATTCGCCGTAAAATGCGCAGTTTTCAATTTATCCAACTCTTTTATTGTATATAATACTATCTTGCTCAATTTTTGATGCAAAATAACATTTCTTAAACAATAATTTCAAATATTTGGTAATAAATAATAAAGAAAAGTTGCAAGTACAAAAATACTTTAATAACATCAATGACAAAAAATTATGTTCTGCTATACGAACATTTTCATAAACCGCACAGTTTTCAATTTATCAAATTCCTTTATCATACCTTTTTTACAAAGATTTGAATATGGAATTGCTTTCCTAAAACAACAATTTAAAATATGCAAAAAAATAATTGAACTTTACTTATTTTACAAAGGGCTCAATACTTTTTTCTTTAAAAATTTAATCCGATTAAAAACTATCTAAAGCATATAAAGACCTGTTAAGTTCAAAAACGCTTTAATAACCTCAGTGATAAATAAATAATTTCTGGTTTTTGAAAACCTTTGTTAAACGCACAGTTTTCGATTTATTTAATTCTTTTATAATACTTTTTAACTCAGTTTCTAACTTAAAATAACAATGTCTAAAAAATAATTTAAAATATGTAGATAAAATTGATCGCTAGTTTAAATATTACCTGTTTAAAAAAATTCTCGATACTTTATTTTTCTTTTAAATATAAAATACTTTGAAATCAGAAAAAACAAGAATTTTCTGAAGAAACGTTTAGTGCAAGAACTTGCAGGTTAAAAACGATCTCACGGTGGTCGGCTGAAAAATATTTGCTTGTTTCCTTCTTGCATTCTCAATCGTTTTATTTAAAAAAATTTTAAGTGTTAATTTTTTAATTGTTCCTCTATAAAATGAAATGCATTCTGAATAAACTTTTTAAAAACTGTATTGAATTCTTTTTTCTTAAATATTTTGCTTTAAAAACGCATACAATTTTTTTTAATTATCAATAAAATGTAATAATTGTATTTTAAAGCATTTTTTAAAGCTTACAACTTTGTTTTCTGCTGTCACATAAAGTATGCTGTTACATAAAAAAAATTATGTAAGTATATGGGTGATTGCCAAAATGTTAACCATTTGTAGTCCAAGACATTTTCCATGATTAATGAATTCTTTGACTAAAAAACTTAATTTTATTAAGCTTTTATAAATATACATACTAAAAATATCCGCATTAAATTTTCTATAATTAATGACATGTTGAAATGAAATTTTCTGTGATCATTGAATTCATTGACTGAAAAACCTAATTTTGTTAATTTTATTTTAAAAAACCTAAATTTCTACTTAATTATTTAAAATAGCAACATTATATGCACGCTACAGTACGCGGGAAGCATTGTTATTTTCAAGTTTGGATGATTTTTTGTTATGTTGAACACTACACAAAAATAATTTCAGGGTGGCAACTTTAATCGAGGAAAAAAATTCCCAGTCATTTTCCGATTCACAAAAATGTTTCACGGTTAAAAAAATTCGAAATGGTTTAATTTTGAGTAGATTAATACATACAAATAATAAGCGAAAAAAATTATAGGCGCGGTAACATTACATGTCATAACATGTCAACTTGTCGATTATTATACTGAATAAGATACTTATGCAGTAAGAAGCAAATTAATTTAGACTAATATATTAATTTTCATAGTATGTGCGTGATGTCTATTGTATCAAGTCTACAGTTCTCATATTGACAAAATTAATGTGATTCTATCACATTCGTTTCAAATTAATAATTATTTGAAGGAAAATATTCAAGCATTGTTCTAAGAGAAATTATTTTCTTGCTGAATACATTTTCTCGTTTCAAGAATATGAACATTGCTTTAATTAAAATAGTAGTGAAAATAAGTATATGAATCTACTTGCATCAAGAAAAATTTTGTTAGAGTTTTAGTTGCTTATCATAAGAATATAATATTCTTAATTCAATGTTTTATTAAACTTGACGCAAATAAGTATAATGGAACAAATTAACTCAATAGTTTTTTGCTTAGAGTAAATATATTCTACATTCAAATAGTTGTCCTGATTCTATTATTTTCTTGATTCGAGAAAATCGGTCCCTTGTAAAAAGAAAATACTTGCTTCTTTCAAGCAAAATCAGCCAAGTAAACTAGCCTACTTGGTTTAATAAAAAATTCTTTCAGTGTGGGGATTAGCGGGCGAGCAGTGAACGCATCAAAATATCATCTAATATTCAAAAATTACAAAGTTTAGATTTTGCTTATTGTTGAAACTACAAATGACTTCGGTTCAAAAATTAAACAGGATGTTCAAATTGATGAAAAAATTGAAATTTGATAATTTAACGACATCATAACAAGCCAATATATGTTATAACTATTTTTTATTTAATTTTATTCAAAATATATTTTAAGAAATATATAATACTCGTATGATGGTCACATAATTGATAAGTCATATAATTGTAAGAAAATAGCGTTAAAATATTTAATTCTAGGTTTCTTTTCAATCCTCTACTTTTTCCTGGCCGGATGAAAATGATTGAAATTACCTCCTCAATGTGCAAGTGTAAATCTAGGTACACTCAAAAATATTTTTACCTTATTTAGATACCGATAATTAATTTCGTTGTGAAATAAAGAGCAATATATCACTTTTAGTTATTTTTTTGTAATCCAAAATCAATCAAAATGATTTTAATATCGACATTCCTTATATATTGTTGTTGTAACAATTTCAAATACATTCTGATTAACGTATATCACACATTATATGGTCAAATTGTCGAAAAATTGCCGTAACTCTAAGAAAATAGCTAAAAAGTCGATTTTTTCGATTTTTTTAAACTTCCAAGTTAATTAGGAAGGCTGAGAAATATTCATGGAATTATCGCTATACATGTATAAATCGACTTGCTTCGAACTATTTCTATACATAATTTAAATCTCAAAAAAATATTTTGCTGTTTAAATATGAAGAGGTGCTTCATTTTTGGTGATTTTTAGTTATATCTACGATAAGGAGAAAGAAGGAATTTTTTATGGAACTTTAGGGGAGCGTTGTTATCTCCCAATATAAAGTTTAAATTGTTATTAGAATTTCGCGCAAACGTTTTTCTTCGACACGCCCTACTCTACGGGTCCCGTATTTTGAGACTTGCATGAAGTTCATATTTGTAGAAATGGCTCAATTTAAATATTTTCATCAGAGAGAGAGAGAGAGAAAATTATTGTAAACCATGGTTTTTCATTTTTTATTTTATTTCAATTAAGAACTCTCTGAGTGGCCTCTGCAACGTATTTTCGTCTAGCGCTTTATAGTAGCGCCTCACAGTTTGGTGAAATCGGAAAACGAGGTTCAAAATGACATTTAGAACGCAATTATGCACCGATTTTAGAATTTTTTTTTTGAAAAATTCAGTACTAAATTTTTCAGAAAATGGTGAGAGTAGATTTTTTATTTTTTTGTTTATTTAATTTTTATTTTAATGCAAACATCGAAAAAAATGTCGATTTTTCTAATTTCATTTTTTATGTTCTAGACAAAATTTTTCTTATACTTCTCGTCTCTTGAATTTAGTACACAGGGGTATAAGAAATATAAAAAAATTCTTAACTTGCATAGTTAAATGTTATAAACAAATTGTATTAACAAATACTCGACATTAAGGGTTATTCGGCTTCAACGTATATTTCTGCTCTGAAATCGCTTGCTTTCATTGTGAGGATGATACGTGAATATTTAAATATAACATTAATGTTCTTTGTTTATTTTATAAACAAATTATATAAACAAATTCACATTTTGGCCGTTTTTAGGCGAAAAGAAACCGTTTTTTCTTTCTACCTTGTTGAAATTATGTTG
>NC_046662.1:93929093-93931211 GCF_010883055.1 Belonocnema kinseyi
TTTATGAAGTCATATTTTGCTTCAACGCTCCGATGAAATGCAGCATTGTTCGAGATAGGTTTTCGATGAATCGATATCAACACGTCCTGTGGTCAGCTTGATTACATGCCCGAGTTGGGCGTGTTTACAGGTCGACGCAAAGGACACAATGCAATCAAAAGTTAACATTCGATTAGTTTAAAATGAACCGTTCCCGTATTTTGCCTTCAACTGCAGTGGTTATCCAATTTCTTTTATGTTGAATTTATTTAAACTCATAATTAATTTTACAAAGTTTATTACAACCTTTATAATGAGAGCATCAAAGTTTAGGATAATACCGGAAACAGATATTAAAATGTGCATAATTTGTTATTGAGGTGAATTTTTCAGTAACTTCATTTAGTTGGGACTGAAATAATAAAATAGGAGCAGGATAAAAAGTAGGAAAATAAAAAATACCGTATCTCGTTAAATGTGAGTTTCAAATGAGGGAGATTTTCCGTTTTACATTTTTATGACGTCCGGTAACATCCGAAAGCATAACAAAATTTGTTATGTCTTGTACTATATCTGAAATTGTAATCTAGACCAATGTAGGATTTAAATAGCTTTTTTATAAGTGCTCAAATGAATAGTAATAATAAAATATCGCCCGTAAGTTCTTTTGAAACTATACATTGTTCCCTTCATGCTGTACTTTTCAATCTGGGTTTCGCAGTCGAAACCCTCCAATCTCGTTTTGTACAAAACCAGATTGGAGAGTTTAGACTGCTAACCCCAGATTGGAGAGTATAGCATGGAGGCAATTGTTAACGACATGTGGGCATCAGTATTGAAAGAGCCCCTAAGATGTCCATACAATATTTCACCAATTGAGACGCCGATTGCAAAAATGAAATATACAATTATTGGCTCTCACATATGCACATTTAAGGCGATTTTATTTCCTGAAAAGTGAGACTAAATTTGAAGTTCTTAATTCATGGGACTAAAGACAATTTCCGCGCATGCAAACATGGCCATTGGCATTGGATTTACTTTAGTACCAACAGAGAATGACTAAAGTACTTTAGCTTCGTTTCCTAATGTTGTACCCGTAGCAATGTCGAAACATTAGTAACGACGAGATACGAGCTCAAGTCCTGGAGAAAGCAAAGAGTGTTGTAGAAAAATTAATGCAGGATTCAAAATTTTTTTTTCTACTTTACGGGTACTAAAAGTATATATGTTATAAAGTAACACTTCAAGTAACGGGCAAGGAATGAAGGTATTTGTATAGGACATTTTTATTCCAAATTATAGATTAATGATTGGTTTCTTTTCGTTGCGGGAAACCTCAACTGCGCCACTGAGCCCCGTTTGTTGTTATTCTGCTATCATGTACTTGTAGACATATTAACATATTTCTTAATGCTGCCATTTACGAACCTGAATTTATTTCCTTCTCTACAGCTTTAGAATCTTGTGTTTACTTTACATGTGTGAGAACAAGTTTGCCGCCCTCTGCTACGGCGTGTCTTTATCCCGTGCGGACAAACTTTGCACTCACTCAAAAAGACCAACTCTACTCCCTTGTCACACAATATACTATTACTGGAATGGAGAGGCACCTGAGCATTGAAGAACAAAGTTTCAAATTGCAATGTAATACTAGAAACTTTCAAATATTTTAATTTTAAATTTATCATCGTAAGAATATATTTTCATGTTCTGCGGCCGATGACGTTACCGACAGTCTGAAAAGTTTTTTTTAAAAAAAAGATAATGATTTTTTCTAAGGCGCCGCATAATTACAAACGATTTTGATCGTTTTGGAAGTTGATCGAATTTTGCGCAATCGACAACTGTAGACAGAAAAGTTATTCAGAAAAAGGTTAATTTAACTAAAATATCATTTAACAAACCGCTGAGGTTTTAATTTTCCAACACGATCGATTTTCTGTTGTGTAGGCTACGGGGTTCAGACGGTAAGGCGCACAGTGGGGTGAAATCGGAAAACGAGGTTCAAAATTACATGTAGAACGCAATTATGCACCGATTTTAGAATTTTTTTTTTGAAAAATTCAGAACTAAATTTTTCAGAAAATGGTGAGAGTAGAATTTTTATTTTTTTGTTTATTTAATTTTTATTTTAAT
>NC_046662.1:93931311-93940384 GCF_010883055.1 Belonocnema kinseyi
TGCAGTTCCGAATAGTATATACCTCTCATTGATTTGAAACTGCGTATCCTCATGTAATTTGACTCGCTGATTACGAAAATGATAGTGAAAATACGCGCAAATTTAATTTTCACGGTGAAATTCATGCAAAACCCATAAAATGAATAGTTTTTTGTGTTTATCTTAGTAAATAATAAAGAATTACGGAAAAGCTCCAAATAGAAGTTTTACAACTTTTATTTTATGTGAGATACATTTTAACTCTGCAAGTAATAGTTTTCGAGAAAAACGACGTTAAATATGAAAAATTACAGAAATACAGCACAATATGTCACGGAGTAAGCCTGTGACTAGTTACACAAAAAAAATGTTGGTAAAACCCCTACAGTTACATATTGTGCTGTATTTCTTTGATTTTTCATATTTATCATCGTTTTTCTCGAAAAATGTTACTTTGGAGTAAAAGTTTATTTTTCATAAAATATATGGTTTTAAAAGATATACAACTTTTATTCGCAACTTTTTCGTAAATTTCTATTATTTACTAATATGATACACAAAAAACCTTGATTTTTAGGGTTTCTTCATGGTTTTCACCATTAAAATCAAATTTGCGCGTATTTTGACTATCACTTTCTTAATCATTCTATTTGTCTGTAACAAGATAATTTCCTGCCCTGGTTGAAAGTTGTATTGGTGCTAGAAACTGTTTCGTTAACGAAAACTTTTGCTTCGTAGCATGTTTTGTTGAATTGTAGAACATTGACTTTAGTTATACTCCGTTTAGACCTCTCTTTGAATGAAATAGAAAGGCGCCCATTAATGCTGTTTAATAATTCATGAAGTAGCTGGAAATTTAAAAGAAAATTATTTAGTCGAATGTGACAAAGATCAAGTAAAATTCGAAATTTTAATTGAAACGAAAAAATATATTTGGGATTTTGCAAAATATAGTATTTTCTGTATTAAAATAATGATATAAAGACTCTAGTTGTAATATAGTTACTTTCATAGCAGATTCGTGAAAGTTATGCTTGTATTTTTGATTCCTAGGGTGATAAGAGAGCTCGGGAGAAAAAATGCAATTGGACTGCACAAATTTTCACGTTTGCCTGGACTTGTGCCTCGTCAGTTATTCAAATTGAACGTAACCAGATTTAGTAGGGCTGTTAATCATGGCTGACAACGGCGTTATCTATTCAAACTGCATCAAAATCGTCACTCGTGGGTTTACCTCTCTCTAATTGCGATGCTCAAAACAAGGAACGTAAATATATTCAGAATTATCCATCATTAACTGAATTTTAGACCTTCAAAATTATCTGTTCTAGAGACAGGAGAGAGAAGAATAATATTAAGAATAACTAATTGAACTAACATTAGTTGAAACTGTATTCATAGTTATTGAAATTATTTCTAATGCTCCGTCTTACGATGCTGCATACATACAACAAAGTGGTTAAGAAATAGATTTGTAAGCTCAACCCATTGACATATGTGATTTGGTGATTTTAAAATCACTTTTTTTAAAGTCCTTTTAGCTTTAAAGAACACATTTTCATCACGTATCTCGCGCTTCAAAGTCGATTAAAGTATTTCCAAAACGTGGACTTTTCTATATCATGTTGAATTCTTTGATATTAAATGCGGTATGTTATATATGAATTTCTGTACCTCGGTCTGGGACTTTTTTGATTGGCTAAAAATATTGCCGTCAAAGATTTTACTCTGTCTTATGCCATATTTGTTGCATTTAATTTAATTTTTTTATGATTAAAAAGAAAACTGTTTGCCTAATTTAAGAAAATGGTTAAAAAAACCCGATTTTTACATCTATTTTAGGAGAACAACTTTGTCATTAAAATTTTTATGATATCTTATATCACGTTACCAAAAATGTAAACCAGTTGAAAGGTGATAATCATGAGCATACAAAACTGCCGTAATAAACTGAGGAACCATTTTCAATTTTCATATAGTTCTACAACGATCATCGTAGTGTTGTTAACATTTTTTTAATGATGTGAAGTGTTTTTGGTGCTGGTAATGATGCTGCTTTTTACATTTTAAAACTCTGACCTATTTTTTTAGATACACGTCTTCGGCGATCCCAAAATTCGGAATTCAACTGCAGTAACTACTAACCTGGCGCTACATTTAAATTATTTAAGATTTAAACAATTTAAATTGGTTATTTAAAAATAATTTATAATATCTTGTTGAGTTCTATCATTCTCAATTAAACGCTTCTATCGTTCTAGAGTATCACTCTGAAAAAGCTGCACATTTGCTTCGGTTAAAAAATAAACATTGTTAAAAATTAATAATGAAATCGGGAAAAAGATTCCCATTATTAAAGCTATCTAATTTTGCAAAAAAAAAAAATTAAGGCAACCTTTTGAAAAAAATACTTCAGGTCAAAATTGTTTAATTAACATATTCATTTATACTTTATGTTTTTACTCTATTCTCTTCCAATAAATGTTGCATTTCTGATTTAATCTTAATGTTGTAGAACTTTTTTAATTGCATGACAAATTCTCTAAAAGTCTCTTTGGTATATTTTTTTTTAAAAAGAAATTTTATGTAAGTAAACTTCTAACAATGACAGTCGTATTACTCCAAAATATTTTTTTTTTTTTAACTTTGCAACTTTTTTACCTCAAGAGAAAGCAAAAACATATCACTCTAAGTAACTATTGTTAAATAAACAGCATTAAATAAAAATATTTGTCCTAAAGTTCGAATTGAGTTCTCTTTCCGAATAAATCATGATTACGTTGAAGAATATTTTCCTCAAATTCAACAATTATTTTTAACAATGCTCAATTTTCATCTTGAGGTAACTAACACTATGAGGACTAATTTTTTTTGATCACGAAAAATACCTTCTAAGGATTAAAGCAAAAAATGTATTTATTACCATGGCTCGAAATTATATTTTATTTTAATCTATTTTGAAAATTTCCTGGGTAATGAAATCAGAAGGATTAAAAAATTAAGTCATTTTCTCAGTGCAATATTATCCAATTTCAAAGTGTTTTGGTACTTTTTAAATAAGCAGGCTCTTGAAACACTTAATGTCTTCAATGCTTGTGTATTCAAAGAAATTTTTAATGATTGATAAAATTGAGGAAAATAACAACATTTTTGGATATAAGAAAATTTGAAACAGGGTTATAATTTTGATTTGATCTGTAACCTTCACGGCTTATTTTATCCTTCTAAAGTTTTTTTAAACTTCTATTTGTGAGAATTTTATTTAAAATATGCTAGCAAATTACACAGCAACACAAAAAAACTTGTCTGAACTTTTGACCAGACCATGTTGGTCTTTTGTATTTGAGGTCGCTGAATCTGAATGCGGTGGCCGTTTGGTCCGATCAGGTCAGGACTTTTTTCTAACCTCAAAAAACACCCGACAATAGCCATTTTTGTTCATAAGAAATTTAACACGATCACATTTTTCCAGGTTTTAGGGCTCACTGGGTTTGAGTATAATGCTAATTAATCCCTGTTCACAGCCTTCCTGCTTCTAACCTCAAGACCGTCAGACTTAACCTCAAAACAGCCTCTAATTAGCCAGAATAAACGATCTTACAGTTGCAAGGGCAAAATAAGCCTGAACGAAGTTATCTTATATTTTTTGGGTCGCGGAGTGTGGATCCGCGCCTTTCTTTTTTCTTGGAAAGGTCCAAAGACATGCCTAACCTCAAAATATACCCTCCCAAAATTGCCAAAGAAGTCCGTTTTGTTACTCTAATATGACCAATGACAGTGCTCGTAACGAGTGCCCCAACTCTTCTACGCATGCGTCGCGCTCGGTCTCTGATTCGTTGCTGTTCGCGCGCAATTTGAAATGCTAAAAAATAAAATTTTTATTGTTTATTATGAATAATGTCATTTTAACTTATATAAATGTTTATTAGACCAATATGAATGAATCTTGATGAAAATAAAAATTTATTAAGTGCATACTGTTTAAATAAAAAATATCCTTTGGTACTCACTTTTATTTTTCTTGCATATTATTCATTATTCGAAAATTTTGTTATTTAAAGTTTATTAAAATATTAAAATGCATTGACAATCTTGTTTTTCAATAGAAATATATTAATACAAAATTTTATATATTTAACTAGTAAGTTTATAACTTATCTGAATCCGAATTCGGGGTTAGTTTGTGCTCTCTGAGTCAGGGTTTCATCTTAATCTTAAAATGAAATTTCGGAATAGCCGGTATAGCCTGTTTTTTGTTGAAAATGAATCCTGTCTCCGTTTTTCATCCATATTTGGGTTCGAATAACTGAAAGATACCTTTTTTGTACATTCTCAGGGCAAAACTTACGGCTAACCCATGATAACAAAACATTTTTATTCTGAAAATGCATCCTGTTTGTCGTAAGGAAAATAAATGACAAATAGTGTAAATATTTGCTATAAACTTTAAACAATTTTGTTTGTTTTTTTACTAAAAAAATACTTTATAAACATATTAATGCGGAATGACTTACTTATTTTCTAAACAAAACACTCAAAAATTAATTTTATTTCATAAGACCAGCATAATCTGGTAAAAAGTTCAGACTTCTGTTTTCTGTGTGCCTCTGTTATTATATGAAAAGTTCATTCACAATTTGTTTTGTAAAATTGTAACATGTGTGAAACTAATTTACTTTTATAAAACTCTCAATAATAGAATATTGTAAAGAATCTTTTTAGGTACGAAATTCTTAGAAGTTGAGTCTAAATTACAATTGTTATTTCAAGCGAAAGAAAAATACAGAAAATGCCAAAGAAGTGATTTTAATTAAGAAATTACATGTTCATGTATGTTTTCGAGCAGTTTATAGATTTTCCTTCGAATTTTCTTATATTTGACAATACAATGTGGCTATTTTAAACAATTTTGTAAAGCGTCTTTGATAATAATCTTATAGTTTCTCAAGCCATCCTTAAACAAACTCAATTCTAATTTTCATTTTTTACTTCAGAATATATTTGTTAAATTATCACTTAAACCCTGTAAATAATGTATTTCGCAGGGAATCTTTTTTCAAGTTTTTCGGTGTAACCTTGCAATATTTGTGAATATTTAAAATGAAGAATTTAACTTTTTTTGGAATATGGACCTATGAACGTGAAGTGGGCAAGCTCGATGCCTGAAGTACCAATTCCTTGATCTGATCTGACATGCAATCATAGACGATGTACATCGTTAACTGGTCTAAGCAAGGCTATTGTCCCAAATTTATTTTAAAACGAAGTAGGGGAGTGGCGGGTAATGTGGCGTAGCGGTTAATGTAGCGCACCCTCATTTACAGAAATTGATTGATTTATAGCGAGAGGTATTTACTGTACTGTATTTTTTTATGTGTACTGTTTTGTACAGTGAAAAAATTTGCTCAAATAAGGGAATCATTCAATTCTTATTATGAAAAGTTATTTTTTGGTGTTATGTGCGTATTTTTAAAGTAAACAAAAAGTAGTAAAAAAGTACAGTAGCATTTTTCCGGATTAAAAAAACCTTATATAACGTTCAAGTTGCACACAATTTATAAGTAATTATTTAAACCCGTCATTTACCCAAAATTAATTTCATTAAACTCAGCAAACAACTTTTACTTCCCTTTCCAAAAATACACTAAGAGCGCGCCACGTTAGCTAACCAGGAAGGATAACTTGGCGCAGGCACACTTTTTGTGAAACTTGATAATTAACTACTTTAATAGACGTAAATTCAATAATAATCACATACAAAGGGTAGATAAGATATTGATTTACATGATTTATATTATTTTACCACAGTTTTCAACATATTTAACTTTTACCGGAGCTTTTTATAACATGTGCTCCACATTACCCGCCGCTCCCCTATCTGCATTATATTATGTAAAATATATCATGCTAAAAAAATATAATGCTATAAAAAAACGCTATCTATCAATTACGTCAGATTGTAATGTCTTTTTCAAGAAGAAAAGTAAAGTGGTCATTCAAATTTCTGGGCTGCAAAAAAAGTACTATAGCTTAAATGATAAGAGTAGTACAAATTCACGCCCTTGCAGATTTCCACGAGAGATTTATTTCACTACAATTTTGTATTTCTAATTTGTATGAATAATAAATTTATTCTTGTGAACAAATATTTTCTGAAAACGCCACCAAATTACTTTTATATTAATTTTTACGACATTTAAACTCTAATTATTCCTATACATATTTTTCCTATTTGTTTCTGCAGCAAGTCACAATATATATCCCAGAACTTTTTATAAATAAATTAATTTAAAAGCTAAAAGAAGAAAATTTTAATACATTTTCTTTAAATATCCTCGCATAAGTGGCATTAACGCAAAATACGTCAATTTTATTTTTTCCTATTTAGCTTACTCCGACTTTGCATTCAAGTCTTACTGGGGGGGGGGGGGTTTTGCTGAATTTGTATCTGAAATCAAAATTCGAAATTTTAAATGGCGGATATTTTCATTCTCAATTTAAAATTTTTGAATTTTGACTTTACATTCGAAAATTTCTTATTATTTGAAAATACTTGTGTTACAATTGTCTTCGATTATTTATAACAGGAATATTTGTATGCAAGTATATTTACCATATGTTACGTTTTACTTTTGCTGGGTCAAAGTAATGAATTGTAATTTCTAAGGAAATAGAAAATATCGCTAAAAGTCATTTCCGAGGTTTTCAATTTACATGCAAAACTGTTGTAAACAATTCTTTCATGAAAAATGTCTCATTGAAGAATTTATGCGCATCCAATCAAATAATTCTTTTTAAAGATATCGTGTTGAAACACAAAAAAAAATGTAGACTTTTTGACCCAAAAATGATCATAATTGACTCAAATTTGGCTCAAAACCAATAAACGAGGTCGAAAATTTTTGTAAAACCGCAACAGTTTATTTATAAACCCCTAGGAACGTACGAGTTTCTATGAAACCCTTAAGTGAGGACACAAATCGCTCGTTTGACGAACTGATTTTTTTAACTTAAATAGCGTAAAATAAACAAGATTAGAAACTTGAAGGCATTGACTACTTTCGCGGTTTTTTTTCGTTAAACTAACTAACTAACTAAACAATGGACCTAATGCATGGGATTCGGTCTATGTTTGCCCTATTTTGCTAATCTCTTCGTAACAACTAATTTTTTCTGTATAAGTCTGTTTGCAAAATAGTTTTTATTTGTTAAGAACTATTTAATGACATCATTATATGATAGTTATTATTATTCATTACGAAGATAACACAAAAATTAAGGTTTGCCCTATGCATTTAGAACATTCTTTTCGCCCTCAGCATTCAGCGAAGTGAAGCTAGCTGACGATGAAGTGAAAATGCCTAATTACGAAAATTCTGTAACGGTAGACAGTTCAAAATTTTAATTAATTTCGACTAAAGTTATTAATCATCATGTCAGGTATTACATGATTATAAATATCATTGAGATAAGTTTAAATTGCAACATCATTATTACTTAAACGTAATATTATTTTTGGTAAATTTAAGATCTTTTACTGAAAGCAGCCAACTATAGTGATAATTAAATTGATAATATCACTGAACTTAAAATCGATACCCGGTTAGAAATAATAAAAATTTTAGATCGTCAAATATTTATTTATTAAAAAATTCTTGTCGTGAATGTTAAGAGTGTGAAAAACTGTATTGAAACTTTCTAATCAAACTTTTTTAATGGATTTTAAAGTATTTAAATCTAGCTGATAAAGGTAGTATACGAAAAAAGTAAAAAAATTCAACTCCTTCCACCTCGGCAAATATTGGACCTTAATAAAAATTCTTTCCTGCAGAAATTACGGTTCAATAGAACTACATTTTGCTCAAGTTTCAGCATAATTAGTACAGTTTTATAGTTGTCAAATCTTATCAGTCTTTTTTTAATATAGAAATATTTTTCATTAACGTGCTCTGAAGGGTTGCGTTACATTTTTTTCAAGTTTCTGAGAATGACAAATGGAACTATAACATTGATTCTTAACAAATCTTGCTTTCAAGTTTAATAGAAGAATTAATCCTGATTTTCAGGTATTGGGCCGTCACAAACATCGACTACATACATCACCGGACGGGGAGGAGAATAGGAATAATGATACTAGTAGTCTGGCTGGTTGCAGCTCTCGTTTGCATCGCCCCATTATTTGGTTGGAAAGATCCGGAATGGGAGAGCAGGGTTATGCACGGCAAATCCTGTCTTGTCAGTCAGGATATTGGATACCAGGTAACTCTTATAAGTCCTACAATTTCAATGCACCTATAGTTCCTATAGTGACCTCTTATTCTCTGGTTCTTTTTATATCCCTTCAGTTGAAGGAGCTTTCCAATTTAACTGATAGCAGAATTCATCTTTTATCTCTATCTTGCGTGATAATGAAATATTCTATTGATCTAACATGAAGATTAAAATAAAACCGAGAATTTGTACTCTTAAGACCATTTTTACGTGACCATAATTTGCTTATGACCTCAGAATTTCTCCAAATACTTCTTTATTTTGAATTTTTTAATTTAAAAAACTTTGAACAAAAATAATGATATTCCTGAATTTTTTGTTCAACCATGAAATTCATTTTCAGTTTACAATTTTCTTGAAGCAACATTCTCCAACTATAATATATAAAATTTCATTCGTAAATTGCTTGAAAAGCGTTCATTTCTTTTGTTAAGCGATAGTAATATTGTAGTGAGAAGCATTAGAGCATAAGAGAATTTTTCTTTGCACGTACTTTAATCAAAATATTTAGGTATATATTCGAAAATTACGAAATTCGATTTCTTTCTACTATAGATAATTGGATTCCATAGCCCTAAAATATATTCGTTTAGTAAATTGAAGTTTCCTTTTATTACTTTTCATGTAGAAAAGTTTGAAAATCTTACCAAAATGATATGCATACGTTCACATGAAAATGGGCCAGGTTTTCGGTACAGAGTTACGTCTATAGAACACGTAATACCAGGTGTATACATATGAAACCGGTATTGCCATCTAGCGGCTAGTAGGCACACTTGTAGGCACTGTCAGAACTTACCATTTGTGCTAATTGGCGTATTGT
>NC_046662.1:93940484-93945213 GCF_010883055.1 Belonocnema kinseyi
GTCAGCCCCTACATGTACACCAATTTTCAACCTTATCCGAGTCACGTAAGTTAACTGCCAAAAATTCGCACCTTTGACAGGTCGCCACAGGTGAACGCATCCGCTCATACCTGCCAGGTACGCATTTTTACGTTCCTCATCATCAGACGAACATCTCATGTGAAAATTGGCCTTATCCGTATCACGCTCCCATTTACGTTGTCAGCCCACGGTCTATAATGGCCCATATAAACATGTTGGCGTTCTCTGAACTGACACTTTGATATTAAGTAATTCTTTAAAGAAAAATTACCACTACGGTGTTTGATCTAATATTAATGTTTTATTAAAGAAGTTAATTTTCCTGGCGGACTCAGTCTCCTCAAACCTTAAAATATTTAACAAAATCAATTACCCAGTGATCACAGAACACTCAAGGTTTCAAATCCCTTCACATGGGATTACGGATACTAAAATCCCTCATTTACAACATCTAGCTTTACTACTCTCTCAGTAATAAATACTATCTATATGAATCGGTTGAAACAGTAGAAATGATGTTAATAATTTATTTAATGTTATTGTATTTCTTTTGAGTCACCTTTGAGTTTCATTGTTGACAGAATTGTTTTCATCCAATGCTTATTCTTCTTAAAACTTTCCTTTCGTTTTAAATGTTGTACCGTACCTTATCGTTTGAGTCGGTGGTGTGGGAAGTGATGAGTCGGATGACGTATTACTTCCGGATGCGTCGGTATCTATCGTTCGGTGAACGATCGTAGTCGCAGCTTCCGGAGGTTTCATCTGTTCTAATTTTTCCAAAAAACCAAAACCTTATTTTTGTTGTTCAACGCGCTTGTTGGATCGACTGTTGGACACATTATTCGGATGACAGTGATTCCTTTGCTGCCCCACGCCAGCCTGCGATTAATTAAGTAACAGATGTGCATTCACACACATAAATCAATTCATTGAATATATCAAGCGTAAAATCACATAAAGGACCCTCAGCCCACCCAAAATAAAAAAACAACGACAGGCCTGCCTCAGCACAGAAACCAAAAGATTCCCTCGAAAGTTTTAGCGCGTCTTAGTTGTGCGACTGTTGGCTCTCACACTTCGCGCAATGCACGCGTTCGGTCTTTGTACTTTCCCCACAGTTGTAGGAAAACCTTTTAAAATTAAAAGTCAAGGCATTGACAATTATAATTTGGTGAGAGTCAATTCTCTATTGTTAAAGCTTCTTCGGCTTTAGAGAATAAATTCTCATCAAGTATCTCGTGCTTCGCACTAGATTTTGTCCGACATGAGAACTGTTCTACATTATTTTTAACACAATTAAATCAAATGTATATTACATTTATTTCTGTTCCTCGGCCTGCAGTTCCTTATTCAGATATTTCAAAATGAAGTACAAATTTTATTTGCTTATTCTCAGCTACCTTGAAAAATGCGTCATCTCAATAAAGTTATATTAATACAATTCATGATGTAACGTCCATTTTCGTTTTTATTTTTTTATCTGTATCTAAAGTTAGAAAAATCTGAAAAAAATCGTAGGACTTCATTCAAACGTTCTTAACGTCCATGATTTTTTTTTTAAATGTTGTCCGGAAATTCAAAATCTACAAAATTTTCAAATATTTTTCTTTGAATTGTTCTGGGATGATTTTTTATTTTTTTTATCTAAGTATAGTCACCGAAAGAGCTATTATTGTGAATTATTTCAGTTTTATAAATTTAGGAGATCTTGTAAAAAATTAAAAGCAGCAAGATTACAATATTCATGGCGACAAAGTTTTAATGTGGATTCCTATAGGATTTTTAGCGATAAACATGAAGCCGAAAGTTGTAAATCGATACCTCAAATAGTTTTCGATTTATCGGTATTTTTAACTTTTGTTTTAATGTACATGATTTCTTAAGTTTACTTCGATTAGTCCGGGAGTGGGCAATGCTACCGTATGCAATAATATGTCCAAGGATAAAAAGGCGTTATTATTATGTATTTTGAGCCGCTGAATCCGAATAGACCCGGATTTTTCGAAAAATTGGTACGTTTTGTTTATATTGCAATTGTAACAATTTATGAAAAATTGACTTTCTCGATCTGGACAATTTTTTTCTAAAAAATATGGCCCATTTTAAGACGAAAAGGTCTCTGGTAACTTTTCGTAAAATGCATATTTTAAAAGATATACATTTTTTAAGGTCCGAAATTTGACGTTTTTCAGTAACTTTGAACGTTAACAACATTTGACCTATTCAATATTTTTGAAAATTGAAAAAACGCACTCATTCGTTAAAAGTTACTTTATAACCCGATGTAATTCAACATTAGCGCAGACCCGGCGGAGATATGATTTTCGCGACTAACAGTCAGCACTTTTCCGACGTGCCTACCGCTCTTGCGCGCCGCGCGCGTCGTAGTCACATGTGGTCGGCCGCGCACAGTCGATATTTCGGGAATGGGTTTGAATTCGAAATAAATATCAGTTTAAAAATAAGTTATTATTGATATTAACAATCTCTTTTTATTGATCGATAAGTTCCTTGCGTACGTTATTGAATAAACTATAAATTGAAATAACTCATTGCTTGGAGCTATAATGATTTTGAAAATATTTCTCAAAATACTTTATCAATCCCCCCACGAGGCATTAAAAAAGGGACAGGGGTATGATCTTACATTATTTCTGTGACCATCCTGGCGGACCCAAGGAACCAAATGGAGCCTCTTTAGAGTACCCGTAAAGACCCCATTTAGTCCCCATTCGGTTCCTTTTTAAAAAACTATAAAAAAACAGCAAGATCAACTTTTAAACTGTGGAAATGGAGATTCTACGTAAAATTTTCTATTGGAAACTGACGAAGTAACCGCAATACTTTTTTTTGCAGCGGTAAAAAGTTTTAAAAAATATATAAGATCTGTATCACCTGTTGACTGCTACTTACAGATGATCCGTTTAAAGGGTAGCAATCAACAGGCGTCATACGTATTATATTTTTTTTTCAATTTTTACCGTTGCAAAAAAAAACTATTGCAATTATTCCGTGACCTCCTATAGGGAATTTTAACGTAGAATCTGAATTTCAACAATTTAAAAGTTGATTTTG
This sequence comes from Belonocnema kinseyi, assembly GCF_010883055.1. Taxonomy (NCBI): domain Eukaryota; kingdom Metazoa; phylum Arthropoda; class Insecta; order Hymenoptera; family Cynipidae; genus Belonocnema; species Belonocnema kinseyi. The sequence goes on from NC_046662.1 coordinate 93,943,581, forward strand.
CTATTCTTTTTTTTTAGTTTTTTAAAAAGAAACCGAATCAAGACCCAATGGGGTCTTTACGGGTACTTTGTAGAGGTTCCATTCGGTTCCTTTTCTCCGCCAGGGCAGTCACAGGGATCCCTTCGATATCTCGAAAATTATGAGAGATATCGATTTAAAACTTTCAGATTCGTGTTTTTCAGCAAAAAACCCTATATGAATCCACAATAAATTGTTCTCGCCACGGATATCGTAATCTCCTCTAAAATCAGCTATTCCAACAGAAAATATACAATGATTCTTCGTGGCACTTGGATGTTTGATGCATTTATCTGATTTAGTTTTATATTTCCTGAGAATTTAATCCTTGTCACTTTCTTCATTCATCACAGAGACACATTTTGTTTTCATAAATAAACTGCTCAAAATTTCTGCCAGTCCGATGATTCTCGACAAATTTAAAACGTAACCTAAAAGTAGTACAGTACCGTCTGAAATTGTCGATACGGTCAGCGAAAGTACTATTAAAAATCACTGCTGACTTTGAAACGTGATTACTCATTCCCAAAAGAAGCGCGAAAAATTTAAAGAAACCGTTGGAAAGCTTATTAAATTACGAGTTTAATGAGTCCTAATAGAGATATTTTCAACATTTCGAAGATAATATACCACGTGAGAAGTTTTTAAAAAAGTACAATAATTTCTCTAATTTTGTACTTCGATTTCAACTTGTGGCACGGCCGCACAAACTTGAAGGTGTTTAAAAATTTTTTCAATAACTTTCCTGATTTTCAGCACGAATTAAAATTAAGAAACAAAATCTCAGAAATTCTCGGCGACCATCGCTCTCGCGGTCGACAGCATTAATCACCGACTGAAACTTGAATTTTTAGGCTTGCACATTTTTAGTTCTATCTCGAAAACTCTTGAAGGTTTTTAAAGTTTTATTTGCTTAAATTAAATATAAGACCTTAAAGACTGCGTGTTATAAATTTAAGATTTTTTCTAACAAATTTTTCTAACTTCTCAGATGGTATATTCTCCTCAAAATATTAAAAATTTCTGTATTAGAGCTCATTCGACGAGTCATTTAATATACTTTTTAAAGGTTTTTTAAAAAAGTTTTTCACTCTTTTTCGAAACGAGCAATTGCAGTATACTCAAAAAAATAAAATGTGTAACTGTGACAAATGAGGAAAGTGACAAAGATTAAACTGTCAACAAAAATTAAACTAAATCAGAAAAGTACATTAAGTTACAAAAAAATTTTATGATAGTTCCACGAATAATCATTGTATCTTTTCTGTCAGAATGTATATATACTTTATGTATATGTAGTGTATCTCATAATATATAAGTACACTTATATAATTGTATTACATGCATACATTCAGGTATCAATGGCCCTCAGAAGTTGGAATGTATGAAAGTTACTGTTTTTCATTTTTTGTTTTAACATTCCCCAGATTTAAAAATTTGCAAAAATTGACAATAATAGCTCTTTGGGTATCTTTGGCTCTTTGGTGAGGAACTGAGCTAATACGCCCGAAAATTTTCGAAAAATTCATGCATGCTGAGAATGATTAATATAAGTTCTGTGAATTTATAAAAAAAATTTGAATAATAGAAACAGAGAAGTATAAAAACGAAAATG
>NC_046662.1:93945223-93953379 GCF_010883055.1 Belonocnema kinseyi
CCCCCCCCCAACTCATGCAATATAGCGACTAACGATTTGAAATTTTGAAAAAGGGGTTTTTAATTGTATGCTTTTAATTGGCTGACACAAAATTTGATTTCCTTTGGGGGCATTGTTTGCATGCTTACCCGGTTATACCCCTTATTTTTTTTATTTTCCATGTTATTTTTTACGATTTAAACTAAAAATGCGCGTTATAGCGTAAAGTGGTTCTAATCGAATTTTTAGAATAATTTAAGCAGAAAATTTTCTTAAATAAAATTTTGTTGTAGCTTGTGTCATTTTGCCAATAAGTTAATTTTTAATGTATTTTTATCACAAGAGTTTATAACAAATTGTTGACCTTTTTAATTAAATAAATTTTGTCTTCTCCTTTTTTTCGTCTTTTATGACGTTTTCCCAACAATTTAACTATTTCCTTTTTAATCTTATTTTTCACGATCAAGAGAAAATAAACTCACCCTATCTGCAAGTTATTAATACTAAATTTCTAAAACCTTTTTAGATGAACAAATTTTTTTTTTAAATTTGCTGTACCTCGTGTCGTTTTTCAACAAATTTCCTTTTTAAATATTATTTTTAACGATTAAAACAAAAACTATGCGTCCTGTCGAAAAATTATTAATCGTACATTTGTAGCTCGTATTTGGATAAACAAGTTTTGTCCCTTCATTTTTTCGTAGCTTGTGATTTTGTCCAAAAATTTAATTTTTTTGTAATTTTATTGTTTACAATTAAAACACAATTTTTGTCCTTTCATCTTCTCTTTTCTTTTTTTTTTCTTTTTCTTCTTTCCAGTTTTTTTATATCGTTATTTTAAAAATGCTAGATTCTTGTGTGATTTTTAGGGCCCTCTGAGTACCTGAAAATTATATTTTCTGTCACTTTTACTTTTAGCTCATGAAGCGAAAACTTGCAATTCTCTTGTTGTTTTTCTGTTTAAAAATGTTAACACTTTAAAATAAATGCACATAGCAATTTTAATATTGTAATTATTTACTTTCATTGGTAATAATTATTTTATTATTTAAATAATAAATAATTAACAACTGTTAATAGTAGACATGTAATTATTACAAATTGTGCATCCACTTACGAAAATCGGATTAAAAACGGGTTGTCTTAGAAAGTGACTAACCCTGCAAAAAATAAAGTTATAAGCTTTTAAAAAACGCTAGAAAGCTTATTAAATTTCGCATCGGCTGAATTCTACTGGAAGTATTTTGGATAAGCAGGGGCCGTAATTGCATATTTTTAATCAATATTCGATTCTCAACTTTCACTCTCTGCATGCTGCAGGAAATTAAATGAAAAAATGTAAACTTCCTTAAATTAATATCTGCAATCTCCTCTGTAAAATGAGACTAAGAACCATTTTTGCCAATGTTTTTTGTCATGGGTACACTTCTACAATTCTTCAGACAATTAAAAAAACACTTAATATTTTAATATGCGAAATTTAATAATTTTCATAACCTGTTTTTTCTTAATCTTTCTGACAAATTTTTTTGCAGAGTTAGTCACTTTCTAACGCAAGTCTGTCTTAATATTATTTTCGTAAGGAGACGTGCAATTTTGACGCGACGCCACACCCGTCACAGACTAGTTGTTGTGAATATGCGGTGCAATTCATTCTCGGCTGTCATGATCGACTCGTATATATCTTTAATATTAGAAAACTGTCAAAAAGTTAACTGTCACGTCAACTAATAGTGAAAGCTACTTACATTGCTTTGATGCATTGCAACCTTCAAAAATCGGCGATAGCACGTTTTAAAAGAAATTTAAGTTGATGTGACAATGAATGACAGAGACAAAGGTCATTCATAAAATACGTGATACATTCAGGGAGGGGATCTGTCAAAGTACCATTCTTCATGTTAAGAACAATGTAAAAAGCATCACGCAAGGGGAAGAGGGTTAAAGTTTCTTGAAAAACGAACCACGTATTTTGTCAATGGTTCCTGTACGCAGCCGGGAAATAAGATACCGATCCGATAGAACGTTGTCAAGCAGAGGGTGAATAAGAAGCGCAATGTCCGCAGGTTCTTTAAAATTAAGGGTGAAATATGGTTCTTGAAGGAACGCTTCTATCCATATCCTCTTTTTAGATTTTTTATTCTGCACGGAGAAAAAGATATCGCACAGTAATATGGCAAAATCTCTATATTGCAAGAAAGCTTAATATGATAACGTACAAGTAGGTCCCAGAGCTTTGTACGATATTATAATGCACTAATATCACAGAAAAAATTAAGTAAAATCTTGTTGCTGTTGTCTGCTGCGTCGTCCTTAACAGTAACGGGAAAACGGCAAAGTATTAGTGAATTCGAGATATAAATCGGGGCACCAGATTAATATAATCGCAGAGAAAAGTAAAAATTTGCTGCAGTTATAAGACTTGCAACGGTTAAAAATTAAAATTTATTCGACGGAAGTTTCACTGAGGTTACGAGAATAATTCTGATCTCGTCTACTGCGTCACGCTGAAGTGATGAAATTTCGTTAAAACATGTAGATTCAGCATTAGATAAAACGAGAGAAATTTGTTCTTACTGATATATCTCCTCCGAAATAATTGTCACTATTGTAGACGAATTAGAACTTATTTAATACCATTTAGCAAAAGCGCAAAAAGTAACTGACAGATGGGAATCCCCATTTCTTTCCCATGTAATGTAGCTCAAAGGCGCTGGATAGCGCTGGCGTCGTATTTGTCGCTACACCTCGAATAAAAATGGAGCGATTATAAGACGAAAGATTATCCAGGCAAGGTTAAAAATCGGAAATTATCTTCGAGTCATGTAAAGTATATCTGACAACGTTGATTTTTGTATCGGTGAATCTTTCACCTGTAATCGATGTAAACCTTATCTTTGATTTTTTCTGTGATCGCATGTTCACTACTCAAACCCTCGGAAGATCACAAAAGAAGAAATACAATGTGATAGCATAATAAACTTAAATTCGTCCGTTATAAATTGCACAATTATGCAGTATATAATGTAAAAACATTGCAATATACGATATCACGATTTTGCGCGATAATTACGATATATAGCGCAGGAATTACGGTATGTATTGTAATTCATGCGATATAGTTTTTTCAGTGTGTATATGGATTTCGACAAATTGAGGCAAAGATTATAGATAATTTTATAGAGCATTTATAAGTCATTAATTTGTAATTAATTTGTATTGGTTATTTGCACCCTCTAGAGTGAATCAAGCGTATGCTTGTCTTAGATTATGTACCCCTTTAAATCGAAACATATGTTTTCTATTACTTTGACTTCTTTCATAATATAATTTCAGCGCGCTTTCTAATTTGAGGCGATGCATTTTCCCGCGAAATTTAAATATCGTAATTATAATAATTTTTATTAAAATTATTAAAAAATTATTATTTTTATTAAAATTATTCGTGCTTGCATTCTTGCTATTTGATAAGTCTGAAAAGCAAAAAATAAGTATGAACAGAAATTACAAAAACGAAGAGGCGTATAATAATATTCAGTGAGGCACAGAAAAACCATTGAACAAGTAGTCGTCCGTGAAATCGGAGAATGAAGTTCCTTTGTCGACAATCAAACTAGATAGGAAAATCAGCACGCTAAACGATATTTCCAGCTGGCTGAAAGGATCATACAGTGGATCAAAAAATGAATACGACTTCGCGAGCACCGTTCATTTCCGTCTCTGTTAACCGCCAGTTTGTAAGCGTGATATCGAATCAGAGACCAATATTACGCGCACGTCGTTAAAAGGACGCAAAGTATTTTTTATTATTACCCTGCAAAACCACACGTCGCTATATTAGTACTGTGTTCGCTGAATCGTGAAAATTCACATGATAAAATTGCAAAAAGCGTCATCACAATTCAGCTGCCTACATTCCAATTATCCTTCCTGTATTTCCTGTCAGGTCTGATTTGACTAATTCTTTGTTTTCACGTTGATTCGAGAATATAACAGTGCAAATCACTATAATCTCATTGAATTTAATTGTCATAATATAATGCACTGCTATGTTGCGAGACGTCTTTTCTCTTCGTTGACGAGCATGTAATTTATCTACTCATAAAAGTGGATTAGAGTTGGTGAATTATCCAATGATACATGTCAATTAAATATACTATGTGGTATATGATTCAGGCCTATGAGTCTGTACTCCCGGAAACAGATCGAAGGATTTTCAGGAAACTGACAAAATGATGAAACAAAGAATAATCAAGATAAAATAACGTGAACAGTAACATTTATAAATTAAGATTTCTGATTAAGATCCATCGTTGAGGTTTGACACTGAAGGTTATAATGATGACGATATTTTATTGCTAATATTACACACGATAATCTGGGCGATATATATTATGTACAGTATCAAAATCTTCGCATAAATATTGTTTCGTCCATATATCTTCAGAATTTCGGTTTTGCAAATACTGGCATTTACTACACTAGGTGATTTATCAGGTGAATGCAAATTGCAATCGATTTGCGTGGTAGAAAAGGAAGACGATCTGTTGCTCTAACCACACCTAGGACTTAATGCAGCCATACACATCAGGATAATCATGAATGATGGAACCCCATAATTTCTCCGCCTTCTAGATGCTCAGGAAACATCCTTCCTCATAACTACCAAAAATTGCCCAAGAAATCATGAGAATGGGATGAATATTTATTATGCTTGTAGTTCATGTCTATTTTAAACAAAACTTGCATATTTCATTGATATAAAAGTTTTCTAATATTTCATGTTGACCAATCCTCATAGTACTAGTTTTCTCCTTTATGTCATTAAATGTATCAATAAATAAAAACCAAGAATCTGGTTTTGTCTGTGCCAACAAAATTTTTGGAATAATAACTCAAAAATGGATAGATGAGAAAGAGTCACAAAATTTTGAGACATTTCTTTACTATTTGATGCCCAACATCGAAAAAGTTTTGATGTAAAACAAAAAAAATTTCTCGACTCTATATTATCCTCAAAAATCTGTTTAGATGTGTTTTTGTTTAATTTTATTGTATTGCAAATGCTTTGTCGTAGATTTTTTAATTTGATTAAAGAGCTTCTCTTTTCAAAAAATTTTTCGAAATTAAATAAATGAATATGTTAATATATCAAATTGAAAAGTTAAAAATTTCGAAATATTTAATCATTTTTATAGCCTTTTTTACCAGAAACATCAGGATTTATAATCCCAAATTTTGCTAACGCGGGTTCGTATTTAGTTGATATGTTTCGAACTATTTTTTTTTTAATATTAGGGTTATAACAATATCTACATATTGTGTGTGTGTGTGTGCGTGTGTGTGTGTGTGTGTGTATTAAAATTTTTTCCTAAGGACAACCGCAGGATTTCGCCGGAAGCGGGTGCTAATCTGAAAAATTGCACCCGCTCCCAGCGAAATCGCAGTAAAATTGCAGCCATAACCACGTCTCATGACCATGAGATAAGTGGTTACAGCCTGTAAGGGAATCAATACGACGATCCGGAAAAAGTTTCGTGCACCCTGAGAACACGGAGTGATCCATGGACTACCGCTTTCTGAATTTTCCCGCAAGTGTTTTATCATATTGTTGACACGCAAGGATGCTTTTCAGGCTATTAACGAGTGGAAGCATAGCACCTCTAAGAGCGCCGATGATAAGGACGATTAGTTTAACAGAATATTCCGGGTACAATCGTTGCAAATCCCTTATAAGGTCTCTCTTTCTTTTCGTTCTCCTTGGCTATGATGTTTTTGTCAGCTGGTGCCGAAAATTCGATAACGAACATGGTCCGCTTCTCGAAGTCAAGAAGAACCATATCTGACCTCGATTGTGCAACAGAAACAATTGTCGAGAATATAAAGTTCCAGTATATGCGGCACTTCCCATTCTCGACAATTGACTCAATTTCCCTCGGAGCATTCAGAGGAGCGATATTAAGGTTAATGCCGTAAGAGTGACAGAGATGGTAATAAAGCACTCTTAGTGCCGCATTGTGCCTTTGGATGTAAGTCGTTTCCGCATTAGTTGGACAAGTAGATAGTATGTGAGCTAAATTTTCGGGGTGTGCATGTCACGCCCTGCAGCTATCATCGAGAATGTCTTGGCTCAAAATGTGGCGACGGATTGTTAAGGTGGAAATGACAACGTCTTAGGATGCCAAAATAAAACGCTCCGTACCAGACTTCAATCCGGGCGATTTAACGAAAGCAAGCTTAGCTTACACGACATTGACTGATCCTCCACATTTGTCTGGAGGATACCGTGCATCCTCTTATCGAGGAGCTTTTTTCCGAGAAAAGGGGGATTTCATTTACTTTTGTAATAGTTTCGCTGCATACTAAATGATCATTTCAATTTTTTTATTATTTTTCGTTGAAGTAGCCATTAAAAATAATTCGGTCACCTCAGAAATTTCTACTCACATAGTGATGCATATCGATCATTTTTGGACATAATGGAGATTTGCTTTAAATATGATTAGATGCAACTATAATATAATGGCGGTATGTGATTTTCTGGCCTACGGAAAAATCTTCAATCGGCAATCATTTTCGTTCCTGAAAAAACGATGTTCAAAAAACCGTTTATTGGCCTAAATATCGGTGTATGGAATTCCATACCCCGGAAAACTCAACCTATGCAATTCTCCGCACCTTCCATTAAATAACCGCTGCCTACATTTCTAGTATAAAAATACATACGAAAAAATTCAAAAATATAAACGATTAAAAATGGATATATAATTAATAAAAAAATGCTGCTGTTTGAGTTTGGTTAGTATATGTATGGTTTTAAGTTGAAACTTCTAAAAGTTAAAAATTATTTTTCCCTAGGTATGCGAAGAAGAAATAATTTCTTAAACCTGCTGCCCTTTTGCTGTTTTCTATCGAATTTTGAGTGTTCTTGTCTAATTTATATTTATCAGTTGAAATCCCTGTCACGTTTAAAATATGTTTCGATGTCAGCTAAAAAGAGATAACTATAATGTAAAACAAACAGAAATGTAAATGTTTTAGAAATATAATTACTTTATTGTATTTTTGATTCCCAGAATTATTAGCTTTTGAAAAGAAAAAAACAACTTTTATCGGTGAAATATTCTGTCTTTTCTCTGTTTGTGCATACGATATTTTTGTAACAAATGCATGATTTCAGACACAATGGTATAACAGGTGCGATTTTTGCTTATATTAAATTATAATTTAATATAAGCTACATAATGTACGTTGCTATGGTCAAAAATAATTTCTGCTCATATTGATTTTTGAAAAATAAACTGAAACTTTCTAAAAAAGGAGTGAAAAGAAATCTAGCTAACAGAAAACTAAAGTAAGGACTGTAACAAATAATTTAAATACTTGCCCTATCCTTTTTCCTGACCCTCAAATCATACTTTTCTTTATTACTGCTTGCCTTATCACCTTTTTTATCCTCTTTAATTCCTGAATTAATTCTATGGTACTTTTATCTTATCCTAATTGTTCCTTACCCGCCGTTAACAGCTCCTTTTCATAGTGCCTTTATTCGTTCATTACGCTTAGAAATATTAAGATTATATCGCCCTTAAAATCTTTAACTCTTGTAATGTTTTCCCAACGCAATTAAATATGCTTTAAACATTTTTTACCATTATTACAGTTTTATGTCATAATTTTTCTTGAAAATCATAAAAACTTTAATTAAAATACTGAGAGGGAACGTAATCAATCTACTGGAGTGAACTTTACGAGATACAATAGATATTCTATTTTATTCTTGAATTCCAGATATTTGCTACAGTATCATCGTTTTACCTACCATTGTTCGTTATTCTGATTCTCTACTGGAGAATATTTCAAGCTGCGAGAAAACGCATTCGAAAAAAACCTGGCCAACCTCCTCCGCAAGGTTAGTAAAAAATTATCAATTTTTATTTGAAAAAATGATAATTTCAAATCATTTGCAAACTTCTAACCAGTTTTAATTGTCAGTTGATATTTTAATTTTATAAATCTCTTGAAATAATATAAATACAAATGAATTTCTCTTGAGTAAATAAAAATAAATTACTCGTACATACTTCAGTTTGCGGATATATATGTTATTTAAGCCAATACTTGCAAACTAAGAATACGTATATTTTAAAGGTGTGGAATCATACAACCTTATTTCC
>NC_046662.1:93953479-93990413 GCF_010883055.1 Belonocnema kinseyi
ATTTTTCCGATTCTCCCAAGATTGTGCTACTAGATAATATATCGAGAAAGTTTAATTTTGTTGATTTGCAGGTACAACAAAGACAATGGGTGAACCACCCAGACCAATAGGAGGTACTCATGCAGTTGGTGGGGCGTTAGCCCAAGCTCAATTTTCCGGCGGAATTGCAGCCGCTGTTGTAGCCGTTATCGGAAGGCCATTGCCTACATTATCCGGTGAGTTTAAAAAGTCTTTTTAACGTAGAAAATGAAAAATAAAACAAACAATTGAAGGTCCAGTCCATAAAAATAGAGCGATAGAATGTAAAATTAAACCGTTTCTCAATTATAGTATTGACACTGGCTATGCTTTCATTTAAAATGAGAGTTTCCCGAAAAAAGTCGAATTACATAAATGTTAACCTACTGATTTCGAAAACGATATTGAGTTTTCCAAAAGAACAACTCAAATTTTATTATAAACCATTTTTTATACACAATTGCTTCAAATAAATAAAAAATAAATGTTATATTTTTTAGGAAAATTAAATAAAATCACATTCCAAAAGTGCGAAAAAATTGCAGCTCTGAAAGTTTACTGTTGTCCAAATTAAAAAGTTATGTAATTACTCTCTGAGTTGAACGGAGATATTAAAAAAAACATTTGCGCTAAGAACTTTAGTATAGGAACACATTTTATTTAAACAATTTTTATTAAAAAATGTACTTGCGGATTTTTCTGGAATCAAATCCCAGCTAAGAAGAACTCCGCAGACGCGGAGTTTTGATTTTGTACCAAGCAGCGTACTCGGACACTTTTGCCAGACGAAAGATTCGCAAAGCACTTTACATATATTCTTTCCTTGTATCTCGTGACGTATTCGCCTTCTCTTACAAATTTCAGGCACCGCAAAGTACTTTCCATTCATTTTTATGTTACATTTGGTCCATTTGCTCAATATTTTGAATTTTAAACATTTATTCTTCATTATAAACAATTAAAAATTAGAACTTTAACCATGATAGTCAGGCGCAGCTTACTCTCATGATTCCACTAATATAAGAAACCCACTTTTTTTAAATGTCGCTTACATATATTTTTGCGTTGTAGGGCAATATGGTTCGTACAAATAATCACCATCACATATTTTTTATTCATTAACGTATGGTTGACTTTTTTCACAGGGTTTTTATTTTGCATCTACATTTCCTTTGACCTAGCTTATTTGTCGTTCAAATTTTCTTCATTAACATAATTAAATTATAATAAATACAACCTCTTTTTGTGGAAAATTATATATTTCTGTTTATATTCTATAAAAATATATACAACAGCCAAGGTTAGTAGTATTATATCAATCTTCTAGAAATAAGTAGTTCCTAATGCTTGAAGGTGCACAAACATTTTCTAATATAAGAAGTAGTGACAAGAACAAGAAATTTTATTATTGTTCTTGTTACGTATTAACTGCTGATATAAGAAACTTATTAATTGCATTAAAAATTATTGTTTATAATAATTCGAAAGTTAAAACATCACATTGGCCATACTTAATCTAGGTCAAGTTAACTCGTGCAGAAATTTTTGTGGGGCGCCGGTCGGACCTTGATCAGGAAAAATGTGGCCCTGAGAGGGTCCCGATTGGCTCCTTTTAATTTTTATTTCTATAATTAGTAAAATTTGGAAAAATTTTTTAATAATATTTTTTTCAGACTTTGTGTTTTACAAAACTTCCATTTTTCAATATTCTACATTATTGAAATGTTTGTATTCCTTGAATTTATCGTTAAGAGTTTGCATTTCGGAGAAAACTATTATGTTTCGAAAAACAATGTTCAAATTTAGAGCTATTACACACACACACACAGACACATTCATAAATGAATTTGAATTACCCAGGTGCGGAATTTAGTCGGATTGCAGAGCTTGACCATCGGCCCAAAGTCGGCACTGCTTTGGTAACCGATCTACGGTCGCGACGGTCGGCTTTTCGCTCGCCGCCGACGTCGTTGGGTAAATTATAGAAGATTTTCCGGCACGACCGCAATAACGCGGTCGGTCCGACTCTTGATACAGCAGTCGGATTGTCATAAGTCACCTTGACGCACCCGACGGTCGGTCAAACCTTGGCTCGAGTATGAGCGGACCGTCGGATGAACTCTGGTTAATTATTACAAAAATACCGTGAAAGTGCAGTCGACCCGACTGTGGTCAAGAATTGACCCGTCCATCGACGTCACATTTGTCCGTAACATTGGGTGCACATAACCTACTTTATTTCGATAGATCTGCTTTAAGCCACTGTTGATCTGCTCGTATTATTGGAAGGTCAAATTGGTGTGTTACTCGTAGAAATTTATAAATATTCCAAATAAACCATTAAAAATTCTTAACCAAAAATAGAAATGCTTCAGGATAAATATTTACTATTTAGATATCTTTTAAATTATCAACTTTAGTTTCAAATCAACAAAAATGAAAAAACTTTCAATTTGTGACACAATATCATAATTAGAAATGTCGAAATAAAACATTCAAAATTGTTGATTAAATACTGGCACATATTTAAAATTTATCTATTTTAATATACAATAAAGTCAATCTTAAATGATGAAAAATTTAAAAATTCCAAAAAAGCATCGAACACTGAATATTTTTAAAGTATAGCTTCACAAATTTGTTAACCCTCTTTCCAAATTAATCTGCAAAGGAAATACAACAATTTGCTTTTAAAAAGCATGCGAGAACTAGGCATTCAAAATTTAATTACTTTAAATTTCCTATCAAATAATATGTTGAAGTGAATAACCTATAAACTTTAAAATCAAAATCATATTCATCTTTTTTTATATTTTGAATCAGTTTGTCAATTCTTCATAAAAAAATCAATATGACGAACAAAATAGCCATTTTTTCTATGTTGAAATCCCCTAAGTTTTATAGAGTAACATCAGTTCAAGATGCTCCAATCTTATGTAATAAACAAGCAAATTTATTATGCAGAAATTATTTGTTCAAAGAATGCTTTCTGCGATTTTCTATAAGGTTACATTTTTTTAAGTTATATTGCAAGAACTTTGGATAGAAACAATATAATGATGAAGAAATTTCTTCGTGAAATTATTATTGTTAATATTATAAATAAATTTAATAAAAAAATGCATTTATCAGGAATTTTTTGGTATTTGGTAATACCAAAATAATGTATATATTTATTAAATGTGTTAAAAAGATAATAGAATGTATCAACTAGATTTCCATTTTACTGAAATTATCATGAAGTTCCCAATTGAAAAGACTGACATAAAAGAAACGAATTTTTCCGTCTACAAATGCAAGAATAATGCGTTTGCTGAATTTGTTATAAAGATTCCAATTTAGTCGTCTGAAATCGAAAAAAAAAAGAATTTTTCGGTCCTAAAGTTCCCAATGTAAAGGACCGGCATTGCAAAAATATATTTTTGAATCTTTTTAATATTTTTTTCGAATGTCTTTTGTTTGACTAACGCACATGGGGCACGTGTAATGTAATTTTAAGAGTGAGGTTATATTCGAGAAAATATTAAGTGCATTTAATCTATAATGTTACTAATCCAAAAATTCATATATTTTGTATAAATTAATGTTTTCAGGTAATGTGAATGCAAAGGAAGTTAACGTACAACTTTAGGAATGTAAATGATTGGAAATGACTGAAAATTATATCTGAAAAATCTTTCGAAATTATTCCAAAAATAGGTCAAAATTATTAGATCTTTTAAAAATACATATTGTTCTTATAATTTTATAATTTTTATAATTTTTTCATACAATTTAGGCCGAACTGCTAAACATTTTGCAGTATTTCTGTGATTTTTCATATTTATCGTACATTTTCTAGAAAAAAATCAGTCGTAGTGTACAAACATTTTCAACATAAAATGTGTTTTGTTGAAAGACCGACAAATTTTATTCAAAACTTTTTTGTAAATTTTTATTATTGACTAAAATAAGCGGGGAAACATTATATTCCTATTGCTTTTTGGGGGTTTAACCTTGAAAAACAAATTTGCGGGTATTTTCACTACCATATTCGTTATCAGCGCGTCAACATGCATAGGTATACGAAGTTTCGAATTAATTGGAGTTAAGCGCTTTTCGAAAGTTTGTCCTCGTCTTCATTGCGGATATAAGAAATCTCACTAACAATTCTGTGCTTCCGAACCATCGACATATAGAAATGGACCGGTAATGCTGTGGGGAGAACGGTAACGGCCTCTAGAGAGAGAGAGAGAAAACATATGAGACATAGACCGATCTCTTTCTAGATAAAGCTGATTAGTTGAGAATATTTTCGTTGGATGAAGTTTGGCGCAGCACAGGACCGTGCTTTGTGTCTCGAGTGCCCCAATAATGTAACGTTTATCGCACTTTTCAGAATTGATTAATTTATAATTTATTTAATTATAATTTCTTGTAAATAAATATAAAAAATGGTGGTAGCTTGTGCAGTTTTTGGGCGTTGCCAAGACGTTTATGTGGGGATATGTTTTCATACGTAAGTAAAGTCATTGAATATAGTAAAATAAAAAATGTTACAACAAAAATCAAAAATAAAACCTCAATATATGGAGTTTTGTACCTATACAATACAAATGGTTATTTTTTATGTTATAGAAATATTGTTCAAATTTTTGACAGTTTTTACATTATTTTTAAACTCACAAAACGATTATTATTGTAGCATTTTCAATCCAAATTCAAAAAGAATTCAAGGTTACCAAGGTTTTAAAATAATCTATCTGAAACAGATTATTTAACATGAATGTTCTTTAAAATTCAATTTATTATAACTACAAATTTTTAATGTATTATTTATGTTTTTTTTTTTTAATTAACCGTAGAGAATATTTAGGCAATACCCGGGGGAATTGTTGGTTAAACTAATCTAACAGATGGCGCCACAAAAAGTAGGTCTGACTTTTTCATTGAATTGCATTAAGAAAAAGCAAAAATAATTAAACGCTTGATGCTGTTTGCAAATAGACAAAAAAATATATATGAAAAAATAAGAGTAACTATTACTAACTATTTCAAAAAAGAAAAAGTCATAAGAATATGTAGTTTAATATGAATAAAATCGAATTTTGAGATACGTTTTGAAAGCAGTTCGAACTTGATATTTTTATGATTTATTTTGCTCATATTATCGATTTTATTATTTGTTAATGTTAAAAAAAATTATTCATTGTTAAAATTATTAATGTAGGTAATAAAAAAATTAATAATATTAAAGACCTCAATGACAAAACTATTTAAAACCTATACATGATCAGAAGAATTAATACAAAATATATGACGTGCTTCAAATATAATATAATATAATAATAAAAATATGTAAGACTGCATCTTAAGTTGCACAGTAAAGAATCTTTGTACCTTTAAAATATTAAAAATTTCAAGTTTTCAAGAAAATATTTTTGTAAAGTAATAATAATTGTAATATTTTGAATTGAATAATTAATTATATTATTGCAAACCTCATTTCTAAAATGAACAGGCTATAAAATGTTAAACTTTATAAACAAACGTACCGTACTCATGACGCACATTAGGAAGAAACTCACTGTTTTTGTTTAGCTTGACGCTCCGAACTTTTGTCTTCTCTATTTGTTTTTAAATAATTTTTCCACTCAAAGTATGGAAAAACTGAAATTTTGTACATAACAATTTTACACGCTTTAATAACTAATCAGGAAAACTTTATATTGTCTTAAATTAATGTTTAGGGGCTCATAAAATACAAATAATTTATTTATTATTCCATTTATTTGTTGCAAACAAATTTGATAAACAAATTAACAAATAGTCTTATTATCGGTAAAATTTTTTGTTGCTAAAACTGCTTTAAATTAATGTAGGAATGACATTCAATAACAAAAATAATTTGAAAGTTTATAATAACTATTTTTATAAACAATTCTTGTGGCAAAATATTAGAATTTGAGATTTTTAAAATTATGATTTCCTTCAATCGCCAGAAACACGTCAGGTATTCCTTAAAAGAATAAATATTTAATAATATTTTAACAATAACCATTGTTATAAATAATTCTCGTGACAAAATATTCAAATGTAAGTTTTTATCAAAAATTTTAGTTTCTTTAATCGCTATAATGGCTACGGATATTCCTAAAAATGTATCTTTGATCATATTTAGTGGAATATAACAATTTACATGTTTATACACAATTTACATTAAAAAATTTCCAATGTTGGCAGTTTCACTTGGAAAAAGTCGGGGTTTCAATCGTAATATATTGGAAATGAATCATAATACTGCATGCTAAGATTCACCAATACAAAATCTTTTGACAATAACCCACCGGCTGGGCCATCAAAGGAAATTTAAATTGGATACAACCTTAAGTTTAATAATTTGTCACAACAATTGTTAATAACGGTTGTTATTGTTTACTTTTCTGATATTTTTGTTACTAGCAGTCATTCGTCCAATAGCTTAAAACATTTCCAGTGCAAAAAAAATTGTCTATGCGAAAGGGCCAACATTTTAAATTTGTTTATATAATTTGTTTACAAAAATTTTAATTGTTATATTTTATCAAATATTATTAAATATTTATTATTTTAAGCGATACCTGAAGTCATTCTAGCCATTGAAGGAAATTATAATTGAAAAAATCTCAAATTCTAATATTTTGCTACAAAAATTGTTTATCACAGTGGTTATTATAAACTTTTCAATTATTTTTGTTATTAAATGTCATTCTTACCTTAATGGGAAGCACTTTTAGCAAAACAAAATTTCACCAATAATAAGACTTGGTTCATACTTTGAGTGGAAATATTATTAATAAAAAAATAGAGGAAATAAAAGTTCGGAGAGTCAAGATCTATAGAATTTAATGATCTTTCATTTAAAACAAAAAATTGTAAATCGCATGAAAATTGAAGGCTCTAAAAATTTTTGATTGAAAAAAGTGCATTTCCTCCAACTGTGCGTCATGAGGACAGTACGTTTGTTTATAGATTTGAATAGCTTATAGTATAATTATTTTAAAAATCAGGTTTTCAATTATATAAACAACTATTTAATTCAAAATCTTCTTTAAATTTACATTTTTTCATATAATTATTAGGGGCTGAATGCAGCGAGAAAAAAGCTTTCAAGATTAAGCAACAAATAAATGATTGAACTGTATAAATTTATATATGATGTTTGGTTCAATTTAAATCAATATATACATTATATTAAATAACATTAAATCCATTTTCTCATTTATGTTTCGTGTCATTGACTTTTTACCAAATGATTCCCTCAAACATTTTAATTACAATTACCACTACTTTTAAAAAATATTTCCTTCAAAACTTGAAATTGTTAAGATTTTAAAGGTACAAATATTCTTTACTTTGCAACTTAAGTTGTATTCTTACATATTTTAATTATTATTATTATATTTATATTGGATATAAGTAATATACTTTTTGTTCATTCTTCTGATCATGTATATGTTTAAATATTTTTGTCATTGAGGTCTTAAATATTATTAATTTTTTCATTAGCTATAGTACATTAATAATTTCAACAATAAATAATTTTGTTTGACTAGAACAAATAATAAAATCAATAATACCAGCAAAATAAATCATAGAAATATGAAGTTCGAACCGTTTTCAAAATGTATCTCAAAATTAAATTTTATTCATATTAAAATACATATTTTCATGACTTTTTCTTTTTTGCAATAATTAGTAATAGTTACTCTTATTTTTTCATATTTTTTTATTTGCAAACAGCATCAAGTTTTTAATTATTTTTGCTTTTCATTAATGCAATTCAATGAAAAAGACTTTTTGTGGCGCCATCTGTTGGATTATTTTGACCGAAATTTCCCCTCCAGATCGTGAGAAAACTACTACTGCATACACATACACGGTCGAGGCAGGGGGCTGCTTGACATAATCTTGTCTAACCTAGCCCTACCCGGCATGGTGCCGACGCGAGCCACACCATCTGCCCCCTTGCGGCCACATATGGAAAATCCGATCGTGGCCAGATCGGTACTTGGGAATAAGTTGGGCAATTTCTGGACGGGAAATGTCGATGTAAAATAAAAACCCTCTGGAAAAAGTAATTTTCGTCATTTTATTATTGTACAAATTGTTATTAACAAACAATGAAATTTGTTTGGTACGAATCCTTATAAACCATACGTTGATGAATAAAAAATCTGTGATGGTGATTATTCGTACGACTGTACTTTCGGATCGAAGCATAAGTCCTCTTTTTATTCTCTTAAATTCTTTAGCCTCGGAGACCTAACGAGGATCTGATGAGGATTAATTCATTATAATTGAAATACTATTTAACATCTCAAAATGTACTCAAATTTCCATTTTTGGAGGTTTTAAAACGGACATAATGAAATCCTTATTAGATTCTAGGAAATCATCTATTCACTGCTTCCAAGGACATAGGAAACAAGGGACTTGCCATATCTTTTTCGGAGGTGATGCAATGAGGTGGGAGGTCCGCCACCTTTTGATGTCCCGCGACAAACATGGCAGCGCCCACATGTTTATATTTTCATGCACAGTTTGTCGGCAAAAATGCTCGTGCGCATAATCAAATGGCACATGGTAAGATGGCGGCTCTACCCACTCATGGAATTCCCCCCCCCCCCTCGTCGATTAAAACCCGCTCGCAAGGTTAGGATGGCATGCCTAGTCTCGTGTTTCCTATGTCCATGACTGCTTTTTATTCCAAGGTGCATGCGTTGTAGAGCGCGCTTTTTTGAAATAGCAAAAATTTGAATAAAAATATTCTTAACAAATAATCACTATAAAATATATAGAAATTTTACATCCGTCCATTTTCTTACTTGTTTTAAATGCAGAATAAAACTACAATGTGATTTTATTGAATAACAGAAATATTTAGCAGATTAGAAATTTACTAGTAATGAGTATTTATTAAGACAATTTTAATTTAAATATTTTCTATTTAAAAGAATACCCAAATTTTTGTTTTAAAATTATAAAGAAAAGTTCTGGTACTATAATGGAAATTGAATAATTTTATTCTAGTATATTTTGTTCACATAAAATGAATACCATAAGTCACATATGATGCTGTTTAAATGCAAAATTAATTAAAGAGACGTTAAGTAATAGTACATCCAATGTATTCTGTCGGATTGAGATTTGCTCAAGTCATGCGATATTTCTTGATGCTGGGGAATCCATAAAGCATTTGTTGATTCTTAATATATAATTTTAGATTAATTGAAGTAATGCTTGATATCCTAACAAAGAAAGTTTAATAGATTGATATTTCATAATTTTACTTATGGGCATTACTAAAAGGCATTATTATTTCTATATTCGAGGTTAATTTTATTTTAGGAAATTAATTGATTCGCACGCTTAGCCCTAAATTGAAATGATCACTCATGTAGCCCTGAAAGAAATTTGCCTGGCGTTACTTTTCATAAACTACGTTAGCATTTTTAGAATTTGGCACGGGGGTCCAAAAGTCATCTTTTCTATAAAAAGTTAAAATACTTCGTTTAAAATTATTTTTTTTAGTTCAAAGTTAATCTTTTTGTTTAAAAATTTAACTATTTTCGTAAAAATTGGTTTCATGTTTAGTTGAAAATAAATTTCTTAAACTGACCATTAAAATATTCTATTTTTAGTTACAAAAACTAGCTTTTTCGTTTAGCAATTTAATTATCTGGTTAAAAAATCATCTTTTTGAATTGAAAATGATCTTTTTCTATTAAAAACTCTTTACTTTACTTTTTTGTTGAAAATTAATCATTCGTGGTAAAAACATAATCTTTCTTGATTAAAAATTAACTTTTTTTATGCAAATTCAAATGTCTTCTAAAAAGTTTGTCTATTTGTCATAAAAATTCAAATATTCGAATCTTAATCTTTTTTTGTTGAAAAGTTTGACCATTCGATCCAAAAATCATCTTTGTATACTAAGAATTAAATTATTTTATTAGAAATTTAACTATTTTTTTTAAATCTAATTATTTTGGAAAATTCAACTATTTTGTTAGTTTTGATTTTTGGTAAAAAAATTAACTATTTTGATAAAAATTTATACTAAAAAATCCTCTTTCTTGGTTGAAAATTTATCTTTCTTGTTTGAAAAGAACCTTTTTTTTAATTCAGACATCTTTCAAAAAATTCTTCATCTTGGCTTCAAAATGTTACTATTTGCTTAAATATTAAACTATTTTTTTGAAAACTTTTCTATTTTATTGAAAAGTGTATCTCTTTGGTTGTTAATGCTACGTTTTACTTGAAAATTATTTTTTTCTTTTTTTTTTTGAAAATTTGTCTCTTCGTGTAATTCATCTATTTAAATAAAAAATATCTTTTGGTTGAAAATCTAATTATTTTCTTCAAGATGCAATATATTTTAGCTTGAAATCGTAGGTATTTCAAGTATTTCGTATTGAATTCAAAATGTCATCTACTCTAATTGTATTTAAAAATATATATATAGACATAAACTTTGGCTTTAGCTGATGGTTACGTTACTTTCGGGATAGGGAGAGGATGAAAAAGTCTAAAATTGTTGATATTCTACAAAAAAAAGGAATCGGAAATCATAAACAAAGCTACTACGGTCTTTGTTGATGTGACAGCCTTATGAATGCACACCACGAAGAGTGTAATTTTTATTCTATAAACTTTCCAAAGTCATGTTTTAGGTTTAGAATAGGAGAAATTGATGACAGAAGCACAGTATCACACGTGAGAAACTGTGACCAATACACGTTCTTTGTTTTCCTTTGCCGATTCCTTCCGACACTGCATCCATCTTTTTAATTAAGTACAACTGTATCCTCCTACAGTTAAATCAAAACATGTCAAAACTGTCTGCTATTTTAACCTGCATACTTCGGGTCGACAGTCAACTTGGTTATAGTTGGCGCGCTTATTTACAGTGATAAAATATGCAAGTCAATCTTTGCATCAAACAATTAATTATTATAAACAATTCTTTGGTCACAAAACCGACTTACAAATTCAAATTTAAAATAATTATTTGAGTTTACTGCTTTAAAAATAAATAATCGATTTTTAATTGAAAGGAAATACCTTTTACATCACAAATATAAATTTCAATAATTTTTTATTTCTTTATGCATTTCACAATTATTGTTTGTTGTAAAGAATGATAAACAAACAAATTTAAAAAATAATTTTAAATGAAAACGCTATCAGTAACCAATCCGGTAAATTAACGCGAAAACACGAATTATTATTAATTAATTATTAATTAATTATTTATTAATTATGTATCAATTATTAAATAATGAATTTTTGGATATTTAGGTCCAAATTTACTTGCTTGTTGTTCAAAAATCAACAAAAATGATTTTAATGTCAACATTCCTGGTATATTATTGTTGCGACATATTGAAAATACATTCCCCTTAACGTATATCACACACTTAATGCTGAAATAGTCGAGAAATTTACCGTGACTAAGAAAATAGCGAAAGTCGACTTTTTTCGATTTTTTGAAACTTGAAAGTCAATTAGACAGGGTAACAATATTTTAACGGAATTTTCATTATACAGGTATAAATCGAATTATTTTGAACCATTTTTATTGATAATTAAAATCTGAAAAAATTGTCTTGCTTTTCAAATTTGAAGAAGTGCGTCATTCTTTGAGATTTTTAGCTATATCTACGATGCGGAGACAGAAGGATATAGATAATGCAGTGTATATTAGATTGTCTATCGACCAAAAAGAACTCGAATAAATATATTCTCACATTATAATATGCTGTAAATTTTAATGAATGGTTACCTTAATATTTTATGAGTAATACTTTTAGATATATTTAAAAATAGTTATTCATTAACATTTTAGTTAATTTTCAATATTATTTTCAATAATTTCACATTTAAAACCTCTAGGTAGGATTTCAAATTATTGCAGAATTTATAGAGTAATAAAACCGGACTTCAAACTCTGCGCAGATTATAAGAGGTGTAAATGAGAACTTAAAAAATACTGAAAAATTTTTAAGAGAATCAAAGAGAATTAAAATTGTACGAAAGAAGACCTAAGAGCATCAAAAAATGATGATGAGTATTTAGGAGATTTAAAAAAGAATTCATTCAGCACCGTAGAGAATATAAAAAGGACCTATGTTTTCGCACTTTTGAAATTTTCGGGAATTTTCCATTTTTTCAAAAATTTCAATATTCAAACAACATTATACGTGGGAAAAAATGTAATGATACCTTTTTCATATGATTTTATTCAATTTTCTTGTAAAAAATATAACAATTTGCTTTTATTTATTTAAAGCAATTTTTTATAAAAAATTCTTTATTACAAAATGCAAGCTTTTTTAGAAAAATTAATATCGTGTTGGAAATCAGCACGTAGAAATCTATAATATACGAATGTTTTTTAGGGCACCTATTATTTGACACGCTCAGAGCAAAAGCGAACTAAAAAAAAAAGTTGCGGAAAAGACAAGTAAAAACACGCGAGAGCAAAAACGACCTAAGAATTAGCCGAGAGGTAAAACGCCACAAGAATGAAGGGAGAAGATTCCCCCCACTATGCTCCTACGAAGATCAGCCTCGTGTAAAGCCGAAAATGTGCGAACATGAACCGAGCTCACCCGAATTCACAAATAAAGGTCTAATCAGCTGCTCCCAGAGCTACCAGATCGAGCCTAAGATTTACCCACACCATAGGTCTTCTTTTTATATCTCGATCCCCATTTGAAAGAAATTAAAGAAATTGGCGATTCTGATGTTTCGCGTGATTCTTAATTTCATGCATGATTCGATTTTGAGGTTATGTTTTTCAGGTATATATAATATGGATATTATTACTATTATATATATTATTAATGGTAATATTATAATTATAACATTTTTTATTAATATTAATGACTAGTTGACTATCTTTTAATAGAAATAGTTCAACTTTCAACTAAAATAATTAGTTTTATACAAAAAAAGTAAATTTGGAATAAGATACATAAATTTAAAAAAAAATGTTCCAAGGAATTTTCAATTGATTTCAATAATGTAGTAGGGTAAGTGACCCAGTGAATGAACACGTAGGGAAATCATTGATTACAACTAGTCCATTTCACGTTATAATAATTGATTATTCTTACAAAGTTTTGAAAATAGATTCCTAAGGGTTTAAATTTCATAATCCGACAAACAAATTTTGTTTTTACTAAAAAGCTTTATAAAAAATAATTAAATAGTGCAAAATTAACGAAAACACCAGTGAATGAACACTGTGAGCCAATGAATGAACAGTAGAGCACCAGTGAATGAACACTATAGTCACTACAAATTAGAATTAGGATTTAGGTATAAAATTACATAGGTACATTACAAAATGAGCAATTAAATAATGTAAAATATTAGAAAGCGTTGCGAAACTCATTAAATATATTATTTCGATAAAAACCACAAGACATTTAGATATAAAGAAAGGAGGGAATACAAAAGTTGAACACAGAACTAGGATCACTTTTCCTAATTTTTTATTGCAATATGTATTTTTAAAACATTTCTATCAGTTCTTTTAACCTTACAAAAAATACAGCTTTTCCTTTAAAAATAGATAGCTCTTATCTAGTGGCTACAATAGAAAACTGATTTTTAGGAAACATAACATTTGTAATACAACACCTTACTATGCTGCTTTAGGTTAAATAAGCAAATACAAATATAAATCACAGTGTTGTAAAAATGAAAATTCTTTAAACATTTATAAATACATATTGACTAGTACGCAGTAGTACCTAGCACGAATTAATGTTTTTATAGTTAAACAACGTTTTCTAAATGCAAAAAAAGCATTACATTTCTAACCTCAAAGTTGCCTTATCTTTAATTTAGTTCTTGCGTGTTTTTTTGTTGTTCTAACCACAAAAATGTACATTTAAACTATAACTATTTATAGTTTATATTTATATTTATAGCTTCGGTATTTATAGTCACATTAATTGTGACTAATTATTAATTGAAATTAATTGAAACAAACTTATTCATATGTAACGAAACAACAGCCAGGTCCCCGTCACCTGCTGTACATTCACTGGACCTGCGGGGTGAAATTTTTGCTCCCATAAATGAACACAGCGTTCGTTCACTGGAACACGGGCAATTTAAAGGGCCAGTACGTGAACACTCATTTATTAATAAAAAAAGTACTTTTTGTGTAAAAACCTTGTGGGAAATTGAATAATAATATCTTACAACTATAACAGGACAACTTTGATGCAGAAAAGGTCAAGAATTTTTTGTAAAAGCAGTGTAAACTGTACTTAGGCACGTACCTTATTGTGATTCAACAAATTTTTAAAATTATTTACAAGAATTTACTGCAAAGAATTGTGTATTAAACTCTTGAAAATTGCTTTAAGATTTCAAATATATAGAAATTCATAAAGACTTTAACTTTGAGAGGTTATATTCATATTTTTTTCGCATTAGTGTTCATTCACTGGTGACTATTCAGCCACTGGATCACTCACCCTATGAAATTGTAAATAAATTTGATTTATTTTAGGGTATTTTTGAATTTTCAAGGAATTTTCCATTGATTTCAATAATTTAGTATGAGATTTTAAAGGATTTGGAATATTTTAGGGTATTTTTAAATTTTCAAGGAATTTTCAAGAGTTTTGAAAAATTTCAAGAAATTTTAAAGGATTTTAAATATATTAGGATGTTTTAAAATATCCTAAGGAATTTTTAATAAATTTCAATAATTTAAAAAAATTTCAACAAGAAAATTAATTTTTTTTTGTCGAAAATTCAACTATGATTAAGCATTAATTTTTGTCTAGAAAATTAGACTTGGTGGAAAATAAATTTCTTTTGTGCACATTTCATGTATTTTACTAAAAATGCCTTTTTTTAGTATACAATTCAGACTTTTTTCAATGAAAGAAATGAATTCTTGATTAAAATAGATGCATTTTTATAAATAAGAATAATTCTCTACACAAAAAAATGAATTTTAACTGAGAAAATTCAATATTCAAGAAAAAAACTCAGAAAAATTGTTCAAGTTTCAAATTTAAAAAAACTTCAACCGCAGATGATACATTTCATGGTTCAGTATACAAAATTAATTTTCAGCAAACACTTGAATTTTTAACAAAATAGTTCAATTATCAACAACAAAAGAAAAAGAATTTTCAACCAAAATAGATACATTTTTAAACAAGAAGAATCATTTAATTACAAAACAGATGAAATTTTACTTGGAAACGGTCAATTTTCAAGCATAAAAAAAAACAAATTTCGAATCAAATAGTTCAATTTTCAATGAAAAAGGAAATAATTTTCAACTAGAAAAGATAAATTTTGAACAAAAAATTATATAATTAAATTTTCAGTTGAATTTTTGTTCAGCACAAAAACAATCATATTCTCAACAAAATAGTTAAATTATCAATAAAAAAATTAATTTTTTACGTAAAATATAAATCTTAGACCATAAATGAAACAGTTAAATATTCAATTTAAAAAATCAGTTTTGAACAACAACAAATCCATCTAAGTTACAACAAAATAGATAAATTTTTAAGCACAGAAGTAAATGCACAAACAACAAGAATAATATTCTAATAACAAAATGAATTTTCTACAAATGAAATTAATTTTCTCTCAAAACGACGAATTTTGAAGCAAACACGAAAGTAATTTCCAACTTTAGAAATGAATTACAATCTACAAAATCAGTATTTAACCAAAAATAGAATAGTTAAAATTAATTTTTCAACATAATAGTTTAATTTTTAACGAAAGAAGTTCATTTTCGAATAAAAAACATACCTTTTTAACCAAAACAGTAACAGTTACATTTTCAGTTAAAAAAATTAATTTAAAAAAATCGGATTAACAATAAAATAGCTACATTTTCACCAAAGAAATGAATTTACAAACATAAAGAATAATATTCTTATAAAAAAGACGAATATTCAACAAAATACATGAATTTTCCACCACACAGTTGAAGTTTTAACTAAAAAAGAAAGTGTTAAATTTTCAGTTCAAAAATCAATTTTCAATCAAAAAGGCTTTTTAAGTCCAGAAAGAAAAAAATATCAACTTTAAAAAAATTTGTGTGTAAAAATGAAATACTTTAACGGAACAGATGATTTTTTTGCAAAACTTTTGAATTTTCAAACCAAATATATGAATTTCTAACAGGAAAGTTCATTTTAAACCAAATAAAAAAATTTTCAACAAAAAAAGATAATACCTCAATCAAAAAAATGTAATGCTAGAAGTTTTAAACTAAAACGGAATGTATTCAGTAAAAAAGAGTTAGACTTTCTTATTTGTTTCTATTAATAATTCAGTTCGCGTTTGAGGCGAATAACGAGAAAAATTGTTTAAAATAAACATTGAAATTCATTATTATGTTATCGACTAGTGTAGTAAACTGGTTTTTTGTCGATAGAATGATGATTTTTGATCTACTTATTTAAAATTTTTTTACAGAAACAGAATACACATTTTGGTTGAGAATTCTTTTTTTTTTATATGTTATTCTTGTGTTGAAATTTAATTTTTTCCACTGAAACTTTGAGCATAAAATGGAATTTTCAGTTAAAAAGTGTTTGTTTTTTTCAGATGAACGTTCGTCATTTTGGTAGAAACTTTTCCTTCTTGTTTGAAAACTGATATTTTTGGTTAAAAATAATGATTTTGTTTTAAAAAAATTTTTCAGCTGAAAATTAAACTATCCCCTTCCTAGTTGAAAAATTTTTTTTAGTTAACACATTCAACTATCTGGTTAAATTTTTTTGGTAAATTCGTAATTTTAACATTATTTTTTTTATTGAAAATGTTACGATGGCATTTATGGTTGAAAACTACCCATTTTATAGACAATTAGTTTTTTTTTTGAAAATTAATTTGTTTAAAACTACGTCGTTTTTAAGAAAAATGTTTGTTTGAAAATTACTTTCCTTGATTGAAAATTCATTGTTTTTTCGTTGAAAGAGAATTTTGTTTGAGTGGAAATTTCGGCTTTTTAATAAAAATTTATTTGTTTTGAAAATTCATCTTTCCATTTTAAAATAAATTTTTTTGCTTTTTTATTAATTTTTTTTGCTAAACATGTATTAATTCCATTTTTTGTTAAAAATTTATCTTTTTTATTCAAATTCAAGTACGTATATGGTTAAAAATCTATCTAATTGGTAGAGTATCATTCTTGTTGTTTGTGTATTTACTTCTTTATTCAAACTTCTAATCTGTAGTAAATTCGATTTTTTTCTTTTTGTTCAAAATTAAATTTTGAATTTAAAATTCAACTGTTAAATTTTTTGTTAACAATTATATTTTTCAGTTTAAAATTCATTATTTCCATCGAAAATTAAATTTTTTAAACTGAAAATGAACTATTGCATGTTTGGTTGGATACTTGTTTTCTTAGTTTTAATATTAATCTTCAAGTTAAAAATTGGACAATTTTATTGATTTTTTTACCATTTATTTTTTTTCAGTTGAAAATTCTTATTTTATAGTAGAAAATTATCATTCTTGTTTGAAAATTCATCTATTTTGGTAAAAAAATTCATTCTTTGGGTTGATTATTTAACACCTTTATTGAAAATTCGATTCTTTTTGGTTGAAAAAACATTTTTTAATACTTAAATTTTAACTGTAACATTTTTGATTTAAAACTGATCTTTTCTAGTTGAAAATTTATATATTTTTTCGTTAAAGATTGAACTATTGTGTTACATTTTTGCGCTTAAAAATGGAATGCTTTCAGTCATTAAAAGTTCATGTTTTTTTTTTAAATTAAATTATTCTTCGTGTTTCAAAAATTATCTGTTTTGGTTAAAAATAATTTATTTTGTGTTTTTGAAAATTCTAATATTTTGTTTAAAATTAATTTTTGGAATTTAGAAATTTAACTGTCTCATTATCGGTTAAAAATGTATTTTTTTAATTGAAAAATTTGTTGTTTTTTTGTAAGAAAATTGATCTTTCTCAGTTAAAAATTTATCTTTTTTTGGTAATAATTTATTCTTCTTCTTCAAAGTTCATCTATGTTAATTAAGAATTCATTTCGTTCGTTAAAAATCCACCTAATTAGTAAAAATTCTTTTCTGCTGATATAATATGATTTGTTTAGATAAAGATGAAACATTCCATTTTCCGTTAAAAATGTATCATTTTAGTAAAAAATTCAATTATATGGTGAAAATATTTTCTACTTCGCAACAAATGTAATTATTCTATGGTAACTCAGAATTTTAAAACCAGAATAAATTTGAGGAGCAGCTGATTAGATCGTCATTCGTGAAGTCGGGCGAGCTCGGATTCGTGTTCGCGCATTTTCGGCTTTACACGAGGCTGGTCTTCGCAGTAGCCAAGTGGGGGGAATCTTCTCCCTTCATTCTTGTGTCGTTTTACCCCTCAGCTAATTCTTAAGACGTTTTTGCTCTCACGTGTTTTTACTTCTCTTTTCCGCAACTTTTTTTTTAGTTCGCTTTTGCTCTGAGCGTGTCATTTAAAACGAAATCATAGTCAGCGCCAGGAATATTAGGTATTCAATATTGAACTGCAAATTAAATCATTCAAAGATTCAAAAAAATGAAAGTCTTCTACTTTTGACCAGTTAAAATAAATCAATGTCTTATATATTTCCTAAAATCTTCAAGTAAAATATGCAAAATATGTTAAAATTTACAAGTTCCAGTAACATGCCATTAAACGTAACAAAGTTAGGGTGCTTCAAAACATTTACTAACAGCCTTTCGAAATCTGAATCCTTTCGCTTTTCAATGCATCTAAATTTATAGCCTAAAAGTTTAACATAGTCTCTTGAGTGTGTGCAAGAAAAAAAGAATTAATATAAATAATTCATAAAAAGGAATAATTTATAGTAAAATTGTGACGAATTAAATTGTTAAGGAATGTTTTCTTTCTTAGTAAATTAATAACGATTTTAATATGAATACAATGTTTTTTTTAAGATTATTAGATGCATACTTAATAAATTTATCAATGAATTCGCACAATTTCAACAGTTACTATTTTCTAATTTATATTTGGACGGCAGTATAGAATTATTTTAAAAAATGTAATAATGTGATGAGTTTTATTGCCGGTAAGAACAGAATCTTTAAAACCTCAAACACAATCTGTATTAATAACTTTTAAAAGAATTTAAATAGGGCAGAGTTTTTGTTTTAAAACAATTCTAATTTCAAGATAATATATTTAAAAGAAAGTTTATTGTTTTTTTTTTTTTAAAACATTTTTTAAATAGTTCACAAAAAAAAACTTGTTTGAAAGATCTTGAAAATCCCTTGTTTCTTTCGCAGAATGAAAATAATTTTGTCGACAAAGCAGCAAAGCTTCCTCTGGCTTCCATTGTGCAATAAAACGCGAGAACATCGGTGATGGTTACGATCTTAACCATTAATCGCTGTTGAATTTAATGGTAAAACGACTTTAACTGTGACGTCGTTTACGACTATGCAATATTTAAGTGCATTTATGCAGAAATGTTCGAACTACGACACCATCAAATTTTCAATTTGGAAGCTTTGAAATTGCAGCTTTTATTTTAATTACTTTCCACTTAAAGTTTCAAATATCTTGAACTAACCTTAATAGAGTAAGGATTTAGAGCAACACCTGTTCTTAGTTACCTTAGAAGATCTCGAAAT
Source organism: Belonocnema kinseyi (assembly GCF_010883055.1). NCBI lineage: Eukaryota > Metazoa > Arthropoda > Insecta > Hymenoptera > Cynipidae > Belonocnema > Belonocnema kinseyi. Next base: position 93,973,189 of record NC_046662.1, read on the forward strand.
ATAAGTCCTCTTTTTGTTCTCTTAAATTATCTATCCTCAGAGACTTTATGAGGTTCTGATATGGATTAATTCAATACAATGCAAGTACTATTTAACTACTCAAAATATGCACAAATTTCCATTTTTGCATGTTTCGAGGTCTTAAAACGGACTTAATGAAATACTTATTAGATTATCGCAGATCCTTCCCCAGTTGCGAATTTATATTCGGCCCACGCCTTAGGCTTCTCCACGTCGATCCGAAATGTGGTCCCATATATGGGCCATCTATGAAGATCATACCGGCGCAACCTTTGACAAAAATAATTTAAATTTTTAAAATTTTAATTACATTAATAAATTTAATTTAATTTTTAACAACAATAATTTATAAAAAAGTTATTTTTGAAATTATTATTATATAATTTTTATTTTTCATCGTTATTAAATACATAATTAGCACAAACGGTTACTTAGATGTATAATCGAGCACTTTAACGCTTTAAATAATCGCACTCAACGAGGATTCGAACCCTACCTAAGCTACCTAAACTAGCGTATTTTCCCACGCACTCTAACCACTTCGCTATCGAAACGCTTGAAATTTGGTGACAAAAACTCCGCCGAATCTTTTGACGCTCCCGGTGCACCTCAATAACAGAAAGATTGTTGAAATCGCATAATTTTTATAATGTGACATTATTTAACAATGTTTTAATATTATATAATAAAAAACAAAACAATTTATAAACAAATTATTTGTTGAAAGAATTTTTTCTAAGATTTTTCATAATTTTACGTTTCTTAAGTTATATTGCGAAAATTTTTGATAAAAACATGATGATTAAAATTGTTCTGACATTATTATTGTTGAAATTATAACAAATTCAATAAACAAATCCATTAGTCAGGAATTTTTCGACGGAAATATTTTTTTTTTCATAGCATTTTTTAAAAACTACCAACTTTATGATAATTTTAGCAAAATTCATAATTTTTTGATTAATTTAATGATTTAAAAAAAACATATCAAATAAACAAATGCATTATGAGAGTATTTATCGGCAGTAAACTTCTTTTTTTTCAATGTCAGTCGTTTCGATTAGGAGCTTCATGGAAATTTAAGCATTCCTGGGGCATTTGTCAACGTTATATTATAATATTATAATGCACCATAATGTCACAGAAAAAATTGCGGTTAATTTTGTTGAATGTGAATACAATCTTTCGTCTACTACGGCGTCCTAAGCAGCAATGGAAAAAACGCAAAGTATGACTGAATTCTAGCTATAAATCGAGACAACAGATTTAAAACAATCAAAGAACAAAGTTAAAATTTGCTGCAGGTAAGACTTGCAAAGGTTAGAAATTAAACATATTTCGGCGAAAGTTTCACCGAGGTTAGAATTATAATTCTGATCTTGTCTACTGCGTCACGCTGAAGTAAGCAAATTTCGGTCAAACATGTAGAATCAGCAACAGATGGGAAGCAACAGATGGGAATTGTGTTCCAATTATTGCTTGTTGTCAGGAATCATGGGCAAAAACATAAAAATCCAACTAATTCGCGCCAAAACATGAATTATTATTGACTAGTTATTCATTAATTACACAGCCACACAAAAAAGTGTGCGGATCTGGTAACAAGACACACGTATTCCTATGGATTTTGGGACGCTGAATTCAAATTCGGTATCAAAAATCACCCATCACGTCATGGTTGAGCCATAACCTCAAAAAATGACGAAAAATCATGCACTGAGGCAAATAAATTTAAAAATAATGCCAGTGATGCAATTTTTCACTTCAAAAACATGTCGACAACTGTGAAGGATCAACCCTTGCCTGATATCAACTTATTTAATATAACTTTACCCAGCAGAACCTGACCTCACCTAACCTGAATTAACAGAAATTTATTGAACTACACGTAAAGCTCTGGAAGAATATTTTCCCAGTAGCAAATATGTGCTACATCGAATGTGTCAACTCTAGCCTAATCTAGAAATAAATCTAACCTAGCCTAACATAACCTAACCTAACCTCACGAAACACTATTAAACTGATTGTGTTGCCCTGTTGTGTTTGCGGTACCGTTTCATTCAGCTTCGGCTTAACCTACATAGAGGTTTAACCTATCCTAACCTAAAAAACCTGACCTAACCTAACCTAGCCGAATGAAATTCAACCACACGTGTAGCTATGTGCTAGCAACAAGCTGTTACGAAACTCCAGACATTTACTGCTATTAATGTCAAAATATGAAAGTACGCAAGAACAGGGTTGCCAGCGTATTCGGTTAGGTTAGGTCAAGTTTTGTTAGGTTAGGATAGGTTAAACCTCTATGTAGGCTAAGCCGAAGCTGAATGAAACGGTACCGCAAACACAACGGGACATCACAATCAGTTTAATTGTGTTTCGTGAGGTTAGGTTAGGTTAGGCTAGGTTAGACTTATTTCTAGGTTAGGCTCGAGTTGACCCATTCGATGTAGCACACATTTGCTACTGGGAAAATATGCTTCCAGAGCTTTACGTGTAGTTCAATAAATTGTAGTTCAATCCTTCACAGTCTTCGACATGTTTTTTAAGTGAAAATTTGCATCACTGGCATTATTTTTAAATTTATTTGCCTCAGTGCATGATTTTTCGTTATTTTTGGAGGTTATGGCTCAACCATGACGTGATAGGTGATTTTTGATACCGAATTTGAATTCAGCGCCCCAAAATCCATAGGAATACGTGTGTCTTGTTACCAGATCCGCATACTTTTTTTGTGTGGCTGTGTTATTAATGATTAATCAATGATTAATTAATTATTTATTAATTCGGAATAAATTATTCCTTCTTCATTTATTAATTATTAAATAATTAATTTTTTGCTATGTAGGCACAAATCCACTTGCTTCAAACTGTTTTTTCTGATAATTTATATACCGAAATTTAATTTAATTGTACAATTAATAGCAATAAATCACTTAAAATTTTTTTCGGGTAATTCAAAGACAACAAAAATTATATTTATCTCAACATGCCTTATATATTATTGTTGCGACATATTGCAAATACATGTAGGTTTGTATTTATATGAATATAGATAATGCAGCCCAAGTGCGAATTTCCGGAGCTGAATACGCGAACCAGTGTTGGTCCAATTTTGGCAGCCAAAGGTCGGCTAAAGTTATTAGCCCAATATCGGCATTTTAATCGGCCCATTGTTGAGCCAGTGCTGGAATCATGTTTCACGAGGATCAGCCAAAGTCTGGCCCAGTGACGGCACATGACCGGGCCAAGTGTCGCTTTTACCACGGCAAACCTTGTTTTATTTTAATCGGCCAAATGTTGAGTCACTGCTAGCAGCTTATATTGGCTTTTTATATTTGCCGATCCTTCGCCGATGCTTGGCTCAGAATCAGTACTTTATTTCGCCAAGCCTCACTTTTAGCACCTAATAAACAAATCTTACACGAAAGATAAAAAAAAGTATTGAAAAATTATTCAAGTTCAAGGTGAAATTTGTTAAGTTCTTTTATTAAAAATTTTTAATGTGTATGAAAAATTACATTTCCTGTCATTGCAAAAAGTTGTAAAGTAGGCTACATCGGAAAAAAAACGAAATATTACGCGAACAAGAATTGTAATCGACTTAAATTATTTATTTAAAATGATTGTATTGATATTCCTGTTAATAGTTCGTGAATTGTACATTTACACAACGTCGCATAATAATAAATAATTAGAACAAGAGAGCTTAAAATTTGGTTCTTTAACTTATCTGAACTGCACCTTATGAGGATCGCTTTTTCGCAGAGTTTCAACTTGTCGGTTTAGCCCAGTGGTTAACACGCCGGACTGCTAGGCGATAGATTTAGGTATCTAGATATGTAGGTTCGATACCCCGCAGCGTTAGAAATTTTATTTGTAATATAATGTTCAAAATGTATTATATGTATTCAATCTAAACAGGACTATTAATATTTATATTTAAAGTACTCGTGATCAATTAATATTTAATTTTTAAATACCTTTTTTGTCATTTTGGCAGCCAAGCACTGGCTGCCAACTCAAGGCCGTAGTTATCAATCCGGCAATGGCGCGACGATGGCAGCTAGGTTTGGTCCAATACTGGTACCCAGTGTTGGGCCAACAATGGCAGCCAAGATTTGACTGCCAAGTGCAGGCCATAGTTATCATTCCGCATTGGCGCGATAATGGCAGCCGAGCTTCGGCAATATTTTTGCCGGCTATGGGCCAACGTTGGGCCGTATGTGAATTTACACTTGGGAGTGTATGTTAGATTGCCTGTTAACAAAAAATAACTCGAATAAATATTCTCACATTATAATATGCAGTAAATTTTAATGAATGGTCACATTAATATTTCATAAATAGTCATAATGTTTAATATTTAAACATAGTTATTCATTAACATTCAAGTTAATTTTCAATATTAGTTTCAATAATTTTACATTTAATACCTCTAAATAGAAATTAAAATTATCGCAGAGTTTTTAGAGTATTAAAATCGGGCTTAAAATCGTCTAGAGATTAAAGAGGATCAAATGAGAACTTGAAAAATACTGCAAAAAAGTTGAAGAGACTTAAAGAGGATTAAAATTGTACTAAATAAGACCTAAGAGAATCAAACAAGAATTTTGAATATTAAGGAGGTCCAGAAAAGAATTCATTCAGAATAATTGAGTATATAAAAAGGGCATATTTATCGACTCGGTTTACATCTACGATATAATCAGTGACGGATTGAGGCACTTTCCGCCCCGAGGCCAACAGAAATTTGCCGCCCTTAGGCTAACAGAAATTAACTACTCTATATTGAATGCACCGTAAGAGATGTAGTTATCAAATTTGGCCGCCCTCGGCTGCATCCTATATAGCCTATGTGGGAATTCCGCCACTGAATATAATTATTATTTACAACCACCTTCTTGTTTGTCGTAACATAAACAACAAGCCTACATTTTATCGTCCAAAAGTGGGAATTAGACTCGACGTAAACTAAGGGCGTCCGGATTTTGCGCAGCATGTGTCTATAATATGATCGGAAGTGAGATTAATAAACCTGAGAATATTGCATATTCAATTTGTGCAACCTGTACACGCAGAGTAAGAGCTACTCAAAGTGCAACCTATTAATCCAATAACGGGAGGTACATTGCGTAACGACGAGTATTGAATTGACTCAGAGGGAATATTATTATAGGGGGCCACCGTGATGTAGCTCTTCAAACTATATTCCAAATCTAATTTTGGAATTCGTTCAAAATTCTATATCTGCGCAAAAACTTACTGCTTTCGACACTTTTCTGATCAATTTTTACGTTTTATAGATTTTAGGTTGAAGCGAATTGACACCAGAGGTAGAGTCTAATTCAGTTCAACATCTGATCCCTTTTAGAAGACGAAAAAAGCTCTATACTTTTTACAAAGTTTAAACATTTAAAAATATTTATATGTGTACCAAGTTTATGGAAAATTAGAAAACCCCTGTCTGTAAATTTTACCGTAAAACTGGAATCTTTAGGAAGACAAGTATTGATCGGACTCACTAAAATTTTTTTGTTACATTCAAACATGGCTAGAAAATATTGCGCCAAATTGGTGTACGATTGGACGTCAGTTTCACCGACAGGCACTAATAACACAAGCTCACAAAAAAGTAACGGGGCCAATGGACCACACAACCATACCTATATATACCTATATATATTTGGCTGTATCATTTCAATCATGTTATAAACATCTAGCGCGCAGTCGCTCATCACACCACCCGTATGTTAAGAAGCGGTGAGCGAGCAGACATAAAACAAATACCTGTAGCTGCTCAAGAGAGGTGCCGGAAGTAATGTTTTCGACCTAATCAGTTTAAAGTAAAAGGTTCAACTTTTAATTGGAGCCGTGCTAGAAGTTTCTAGAACGTCACGTTCACACCGCATGTTTTTTAAATTGCCAAAAAGGCTATTTTTCGTAAGTCTGACATAATTGACTAAATTTAACACAAGATTAGGATTCAGCTAGCCAAAATAAAGGTTCAGTTGTCTGGTCTGATGTTCATACCACTTTTACTTTTTCGTTTGCCTGTGTATCAACAACGAATTTGACATGCGATTGATATAAATCCAAAAAGTAAAAACCTCATTAGCGTTTGCATGTCAGAAGAAATATTTCAAAAATGAAAATTGATGTATTCTTAAAAATTAATATATATTAATTATTTAGTCTAGTAGTAATAGGCTGACCTTTAATAAGCAAGACTACAATTTTTAACCATTTTCTGATTTTGCATAAAATGTTCCCGGTCATTCAAATTTTTAAGGTTGAGATTTTTTAAGTAACCAAATGTTGGGGACGGGTAAACCCATCCGAGTCGCGAACGGTACCCTTGCAAGATCTCTATTATCTTTATAGACAAGGGTTCCATAGAGGGTCTAAAAGTGTGACAGAAGCGGTGCACTCGAGTTTCCTCCCGCGGTCTGAATGGTCATCAGTTGCCCCTACATTCCTTCTCCACTCTTCTCCCCCACCCTGAGATACCTTAGCGCCTATGAGAGTTGCGTTATGCACACATGAAGCTACCCTGTGTCCTTCTACTCTTTTACTCTTTCACTACTTTTACAAAATAGGAAAATTTTTATGATAAAATAGTTTAATTTTTTACCAGTAAAGATTAGTTTTGAAACCAAAATATAAGAGTAAACTTTTAAAATAAAATATTTAACTTTCAGCCCAACGAGATGAATTTTAAACAAAATAGTTTAAATTTCCATGAGGCGAGACGATATTTATTGCTAAAATAAAAACAAATTAAAAGAATTTCCGGTTTTCAAAGCCAATGTGGGCTATTTCCTGGAACTAAAAATTGCTATATTAATAGAAAATGGAAAATTTCTAATTTTAATAGGCTGCATGTTGAAGGCTTCAAGAATAGTAAATGTTCTTTCAAATAGATTTAAATTTATGATTCATAAACACAGAAAGATGCAATAACTATACTATACTATAACTGTTTTAAGTCTGAATAAGCGGATTTTTCGTTGTAATTATTGTAATGCATCTTGATCGTGATATTTCAATGAGAAAATTTGTCCATGATTATAAATGAAAATTGTATACTAATTTCTATAATTAGGGAAATTCATATAAGAATATAAGTCCTACATCATTTAGTAGTAAAAAAATTTTCATACAATTATTCTAAATTTAAGATTTCTTTGTAATAATGTTAATAAGAATTACTACTGAGTTACCTGCAACATGGTTAGTATTTGTTAATAATAAGCATTATTGATATAAAGAAGTTTTTTGTGGTTAGGCACCGCATTCGAGTAATTTTTAATAATTTTGTTATAACAAATAGTTTGAATCCTAAACTAAATATATATGTTCCTGAATTACATGTTTTTTCATTTTAATAGCGATTTTATTTAGCCTTTTTCTTCAGAGCAAAAAATAATATTTGTAAAGTGCCTAATTCTGACATTCTGCTATTTAAACAATTAAGTCCATACATCTAGATTTAAAAAATTTCTTTTCGAATTGCAAGAACTTGAAATTGTTATAAAAAAGTTGGAGAAATTTGAAAATATCTTATCTTCAGGCAAATCAGAATAAAAGTTTGATAAATATACATATATTTTGAGAAAATTACATAGAAACTTTATGATTATATGTTTCATATATTTTACAAAAATATTTTTTTTACCAAAAATAATATTGCAATTTTTCTAACATTTTTGTTACAACTTCAAGTTCTTGCAATTCAAAAAGAAAAATTTTACGATTTAGATTCATACGCTACTGTGATACGTTGAAAAAAGCTTTAAAATGAGTCTAAAAACATTGAAAAATGTTGACTATTTCGGAAGTTATTAAGAATTTAAGAAAACTTTGAAATTTACACTATTTTTGCAATATCTACTTAAAAACTGGGCAAATTGGCTTCACCCAGGGCTTACTTTATACAGAATTTCGAATACAATCAACCTTTTAAAGAGAATTTTTTTCAGCTCTAGTATAATTAAAATTAAGAGAATTTCTTCATTTATAAAAAAGAGGTGGCCTAAAACTTTTGCACACAAATCTAATACCTTCTCTGATTAAAACACAAACTACGCATCCTATCAAAAAGTGATTGACAATAAACTTGTAAATCTTTCTCAAGTGCACCATTTTTGTCTACTCATCCTTTGCCGTATTTTGCATAGTTTGACCGAAAAATGTAATTTTTGGATTTTACATTATATTTTATGGTGTCAAAATTTGAAGTTTCGATTTTTTAAGAAAATTCCAAAAGTTGTTATGATAATCTAGTAGGACATTCAAAAAGCAAAAATTTTTTCTGACCTTTTTTCATATCTTGCGTTATTTGACTTAAAATGTTCACTTTCATGTTTTTTTTAATTTTATTAATGTTATATCTCTGGTAATTTTTGATTTTGTAAAAAAAGTCATGAGATAAACTGTTCTTCTTTTTCAATACTATGAATATCCCTGCAGAGAAATTTTGAATTTTTAAAAAAGTGATCTCAAAAATATTCAAAATGCGCTGACTTTTTTAATCTTCATCCAAAATGGGTGGCTAGCGAACTTGACTTTTAGTTTAGGACACTGAAAGAGTGTACCAAAGGCTAATCTAATAGAATAATTTTTTCACAAGTTACCGTGCTCACAAACAGACAGATATACATACGTACAGGCAGACACATTTGTAAAAACCTGTTTTTCGAGTTCAGGGGGTCTCAAAACGTGGACATTTGACAAAAACTGGTGGGATCAAATTTTACACAAATCTAATACCTTCTCTGATGAGAATATAAAAAATCGGTCCTATTGTTATTTCGAAGCATTTAGTGCTGAATATTTAAAAACAACATCGAAATAGGTTAAGAATTTTCAGCTAATGTGCATTATTAACTGCAAACTCCCGATCCAGCCCTCGGTGCAGTTTCTCACTGTAACCGAATCATATCACTAACAAGCGGGACTCCTGTCCGTTGCAGTGAAACGAGTCTGGCTGCGCTCAGAAGTATTTTCTTTGAGTGTGGCAAGAAACGGCTGCAGGCAAATTAATTTCCAGAAGACACTTCTTATTCGGTTTAGACTTTTTCTTTTCAAATAAAGGCTAATAAAATTCAACATAATCTTTCATTTTTTTTCAAAGTGTTTTATCATTTTTTCTTTCATAAACAAAATGAAAAAAAATGTTGATGAGTCAGGTCGTACTAAAGGCATTGCAGGAGGATCAATATTTTTGCTGTTGTTATTTAAAAAATGAAAGCTGCTTGTTTTTGAAAGAAGATCAATGAAAACACAAAAGGTTGTATATAGATTCGGATATTCATCGATTTTTCTGTACATGTAAAGCTAAGTTTTTCGCTACTGTGAATTCTCATTTAACTTTATTGTCTGAGGGATTATTCTGTTTTCCTTTACTTAGATTTTGGTTCGTTCCATATTATGAGTTTTGATTTGAACGTTTGTCAGGAGGTTATTCTGAGAAAAGAAAATGCTAAGTGGATGAAGTAAAGTAGAACAACATTTAAGCCATGGCCCGCCGTTTTTGGAGTCCCTCTGGTGTTGTTGGAGGGGGCCTGGTGGATGACATATACCTACAGTTGCGTGGGGATCGACCCCCTATGTGGGTGGTCGTGGTCCTAGCTCTCGGAGCCTATATTTTTTCTAATTTTTCAGAAAAATTTAGGTTTTTTTATTGATTTGTTTATATTTGAAAACCGACCAGGGTGGGAACGTAAACACACTAGGGGGGCTGTGTCGCTCCGCCGATTCTCTGGCCATCCTTAGCTTGAAAAGGTACTGCAAGACAATGTTGTACATCGACGGCAGGACGGCCTTAAATTTATTATATACTATCATGGGGGGTCAGAGTTTTCGGCGGATCGCTTAAAAGAACCGCCCCTGTTCATTAACAGTAAATTCCTGATCCAGCTATCTGTGCGGTGTCTTACTGAAACAGAATCATATCACTCACGAGCGGGACTCCTGTCCGCTGCAGTGAAACGAGTCAGGCTGCGGTCAGAAACATTTTCTGTGAGTGTGGTAAAAAAAAGGCTGCAGGCAAATTAATTTGCAGAAGACACTTCTTATTCGGTTTAAACTTTTTCTTTTCAAATGAAAGCTAGTCAAATTCAACATACATCCTTAATTTTTCTCAAAGACTTTTACTATTTTTTTCTTTCGTAAGGAAAAGAAAAAAGAAATTTTAAATTTTGAAGCGTACCGTTTTTAAAAAATTCTCTTAATCTGTAACAATTGTTGATTGTTCAAACAAAATTAATACAAGATTTTTTCAATAAAAGAAAACATACGATATGTACATAATTTTATTAGCTTCTATTTAACAAATAAATATCACATGGAATAGAAATTGGCTTCTCGAAGTTGGTTTGTCCATAGACTTTTTTGCCCTACTGTACGGCATCTAATTTTGCCTTACAAATCCTAGAGTTCGACCAGTTCCACTTAAGCGGTCGGGAATCCCGGTCGGTATAGTAGTGGGACAACGTAGCCAGGTAGTTGGAACTACATCGGTATGGTTTATTTTTTAAAATTACAGAGCCTATTTACATCGCAATAATTTCTGCTACAATAGAAAAAATACTACGCTGGGCAACCAATGAGAAGCGTCGGCTGTAAATAGAATGTTTCTGATATGACGACGACCGTAGAAATTTCCGCTAATGTAGCAAAAATGGCTATATTGATTAATGATTAAAGATCATAAAATAGATAAATATTTTTTCCTTTAGGCTGTTTTATTATAAAAATAAGACGATAATTGATATTCATATTTGAGTGATTCTCAGTAGAAGTGGCTACTTCAAAAAGTAACAAATAAAATTTATAAAAAACTTTATATTTTCATGTGATATCAAGTTAGTAAGTTTTAAAGGGGTTAAATAGGTTTTCTACTACAAATTTAAACAATTCATTGTTATTTCCTCTTTTTCCGGTCTTTGGTTCGGTGACCACCCAGCAGTAAGCTTTTCTAAATATAAAAACACTAATTAATTATACGTATGTATAATACGTGATATGAATTATGTAATATATAGCAGTACTGAATATTAGTGTAATGGAAATCATAGTAGTGGCAAATGGAATTATCTAATAAATTATAACTCTTATAAAATTCCGTATATCGTAGCTGCTTAGTGTAATTTAAAATTTCATTAAACGACTGACTAATAGATATAATTTAAAAAGTCGCAACAATGGTGCGACTGTTGGTTCACGTGCTTTGCGCTCGATAATATATTTACCTCGCGCTTCGTGCTTAATAATGTATTTACCTCACGCTACGCGCTCGATCATCATGCACAGACTTTTTAAAACTAAAGGTGAAAGCATGGACAGCAGGAATTTGGTGATTGTGAATTCCTTTTTGTCAAAGCTCTTTTGGCTTTAACGAACACATTCTCATCACGTACCTCGTGCTTTTCGCTCGAGCTTATCCCTAAAATTTTATATCATTCCCATAAATGTATATTATTATAATTTATAACTTACACTGGTATTAAAACAGACCAATAATCCGAGAGCCAGCGACAGTATTTGCGATCAATTTTCTTCCGCCTAATACTTTTGGGAATGCTTCAGATAGGTGTGTTGTAAGCATAGTTAGCGTCAGCTGTGGCACTTTGGGTGGATGGGGCAAGGGCAGCCGGCCCAACGTGTAAAAAAACAAGAAGTTTTCAATAATTTCATTCCGCTTGAAACTTTGTTAGATGATAGTTAATATAATATTTAAACGAAGAAAAAACGTCAGCTGACTCTATGTTGGTGGAAACCCCGTCAGCTGCTTTATGGAAACATGTAAACAAAAAAATTGATGCAATAATTTCCCTCCGCTTAAAACTTTGTCAGCTGATAATTAACATGGTATTTTTTATTAAAATAATCGTCAGCTGGCTGTACTTGGGTGGAAAACCCGTCATCTGAGGTAATGAAAATTCTCGTGAGTGACGCTCGGCAATATATAATAGGTTAACTGACGGGTTTTCCACCCACATACAGCCAGCTGACTTTGTTTATTATTTCAAGTATTATGTCGACTATTACCTGATAAATTTTGAAGCAGAAGAAAATAATATATGGAAAGTTATCCCAAGTATATAAAATATATAGTAGAAATATAAAATACAAATAAAGATAACTTCTGGAGTGCGTCACCCAGGAAAAAAGAATCCATTGAAAAGACAACTCGGTGAATTGCGTACCTGTTATTTGCAGATTCAGAAAGTTTGCGACTATGTGAATGGGTCATTTTCTCAAGCAGCTCCGAATCTGCCATGTACTGCAATGACCATTTCAAGCATGGTTATTTTGAATCAGTTTCTTTATTTTTGAATGAGACCGACTTTTTGGGGTTAAGCTGCCATATTTTACACTATTTTTTGAATTTATAAATTATCGAAAGATTAAAAGAAATCATGCGCAGGTCTAATAGATTCAATTTGCTATTTCAGTTAATAATCTTTTGCAGCATATAAGTTAGTCAACAAAATTATAACGACTAAAAGTCTTTAAAAAACAAATCGGCGGCAATTTGGAATTCCAGTGACAGATACGCAATTCAAAAGCCATCAAAACCCACTCAGAAGAAGTGAATGGATTTTTGTTTCCTGGGCATGTTGTAAATTGTTTTGAAACTTTTATGCACATTGAACTGCATTTCAAAACGAACGTTAAATGAATTAAAAATATTTTATTAATTATTTAAGAAAATCTTAAAACGATTATAAATAATATTTTTAAATCTGAATTGTCCTAATAAGTTTTTTAGATTAATTTGTAATTCTTACATCTCTGCATAATTTATTAAATATATTTTACGGAAATAGAACTCGCACAGTAAAATTACTCATTTTCATAATGATAATTAAAGTTGTAGTTCATTATTATATTAATTGTAAGTGTATTAAAGAACTCAAATGGCATAACCTTCAAAACATTCTCACTTCTAGAATGAAAACTCCTAATTTAAAATTTAAACTTTTAAATTGAAAGCATCACCTTCTAAAAATGGTACAGTCCTTAAGTTTATTTTTTTGTTTTTTTACTAATCATTCGCTGAGTAGCGACTTAACCGGAAAGCCGGGAAAAATCGGGAAAAGACCGGGACTTTAATTGAAAAATCAAGAAGTTATTTCAGTTTTGTTGAAAATTATTTCCTTTAACTGAAAGTTTGAATGTCCATTTTCGGCTGAAAATTATTCTCTTCTTGTTCAATATTCAAAAATTGTGGTAAAAATTTGTCTTTGTCAATTGAAAATTTAAATTCAGCTATTCCACTGAGAATCCACATATTTGGTCAAAAATCGATTTTTTTGTAGTAAAAGATCTTTTTCTTTGCAAGTTAATCTTCATTTTCAATAATTCTTTTTTTCTGTGTGTTAAAAGTTCAAGAATAACTGTTTAATGTTTATCATTTTAGTTAAAAATTCATTTTTTAGATAGGAAGTAAAATTACTTGGCGCCTAATTGATACTTGGCTCTATTTTTTAACCAAACTGAAATAAATGCTAAGTTTTTAAATTATATTCCCGGTCTTTTCCCGATCTTTCTCGGTTTCGCGGTTAAGTCGTCACTCTCCGTATGATTATTAAAAAAAATGCGTAATAATGTGTAATAATGTGTACCCTCGTCACAGACTCCTTTTAGTCATCGGTAAATAGGAACTTACTATTCACACAATAAGTGGTTAAAATGTCAATAACAAACAGGTATGGCTAAATTTAGATATGACTGAGTTCATATTGAATATATACATATATAAACATATTGAATGTATTGGAAGCCTCATAACGGTGTGGTTCTCTCGAGCATCATACGAGGTGTATTCAAAAAGTAAGGTGAATTTTCAATTTTCGCGGGCTACGTACATTCAAGTCTTAAATTTTTTGTTTCGTTGTGTTGGTACACTCGTCGCGATCATATGTTCACAGTTTTGACGTTATAGCTCGTGTTGTTTTTCTGTCATAGGCGTGAAAGATTAGAAGGGTTTGGTGTGCTCGGCGATTTTCTTCTTTCGAAAAAAATGGAGCAAAGAGTTTGCATTAAATTTTGTGTGAAAAATGGAATCCAGTGCTCTAAAACTCTTGAAATGTTGGCAGTTGCATACGGTGAGTCTACTCTGAGTAAGAAAAATGGGTATAAGTGGTACAAGCTGTTCCAAGAAGGCCGAGAAGGTGTCGAAAACGAACCTCGCCCTGGACGTCCCACCACGTCAACAACAGATGAAAACGTTCAGGCAGTGGAAGAAATGGTGTTGAAAAATCGCCGAATTACCATGAGAGAAGTTGCTGAAGATGTTGGCATATCGGTTGGCTCATGCGATGCTATCTTTTCGGACGTTTTGGGCATGAGAGGTGTGTCAGCGAAATTTGTTCCAAAACTGCTTAATTTTGATCAAAAGATCCATCGCATGACCATCGCTCAGGAGATGTTGAATGAACTCAATAATGATCCTGATTTTCTCAAAAGGGTTATAACTGGCGATGAATCGTGGGTATATGGTTATGACGTCGAAACAAAAGCCCATTCGTCTCAGTGGAAGCATCCTGAATCTCCAAGACCAAAAAAAGCACGTCAAGTTTGGTCATATGTGAAGGTTTTGCTTATTGTCTTCTTTGATTACCGTGGCGTAGTGCATCAGGAATTCTTACCACAAGGTTGTACGGCCAATAAGGAGTATTACCTTCAAGTTATGCGCCGTTTGCGAGAGGCGATACGCAAAAAACGTCCGGAAATTTGGAAAAACAATTCGTGGCTTTTGCATCACGATAATGCACCTGCTCATTCATCGTTGCTTGTGAAAGATTTTCTGACAAAAACAGCACCACAGTCATTCCTCAGCCTCCATATTCACCGGATTTGGCCCCAAGTGACTTTTTTCTTTTTCCAAAACTGAAGAGACCCATGAAAGGACATCGATTCTCAACGATTGAGGAGATAAAAACTGCATCGCTGAAAGAACTCAAGGTTATACCACAAAATGATTATCAGAAGTGATTCGATAATTGGAAAAAGCGTTGGCACAAGTGTATTATATCTGAGGGGGATTACTTTGAAGGGGACAACATAAATATTGAGGAATAAATGAATATTTTTTGAGCAAACCATAAAGTCACCTTATTTTTTTAACACACCTCGTATTGATCGAAATCGCTTTGTCTTGATTAATTTTTAAGCGCAAACCGAGGATTGTTGCTACAGGGAACTATTATAGCACATGCTGTTAGAAATATCAATTTAATTCTGAATGTACTAAATTATTAATCATAAACGGAAACTAGGTCAAATCGACCTCTAACACTGTGCATTTTCACAAATACTCAAAACGATTTGTAAGAGATTCCGATAGGAAACACAAACGCATAATTTATCAGTCAACCACAAACAATCTTACCGTAAAGTTTATAATGTAAAAGTAAAAATTGTAACAACTTTTGATTGTAAAGCTTTAACTTAAAGCAGTTCTGATGCACAAGGGTCTGAAGTTTTCACTTTGCCACGGGCGTTTTCACCTTCATGTTAGTATAACTTCTTTAATGCTAATCGAAAATGCAACTTTTATTGTAGTGTTTTGGAAAGCTCTTTTCGTGAACATAAAAAAAAATAATAACGATTTTTTTTACATTCTTATCTATGAGGGTATGTCTGTCTGTATGTCTGTATGTATGGTTACCTGAATCTTGTAGCCACGATTACCTTTGGAGGAAGTGTCCAATCGAGTCAGCCTTTGATACTCTTCTTAAGGTTCCCCAAATGAAGGGTATGTTCAATAATCAGATATTTCCAACCAAAATTAAAACATTTAGAGCATTTCCAAAATTTTGAAAAAAAAATTTTATTTTGAACATTTTTGTCAAAGAGTCTTACAAATGGATAGAAGACTTGCAAATTCTCCAAATAAAATTTTCAATTTTGATAAAAATTTTAAAAAGTTATATACTTTTTAAATTTGGAAAATGCTTAGAAAAATAGAAAAAAATATTTTTCTAAAAGATTAGGACATTTCATTTGTGACGTGCGCCGAAGAAAGGGGGCTTACTCTGAAAAGTGAGATTTTTCAGGACGAGCGGTTGAAGTTGACCCGTGTTATGCGTAGGTGGTGAAATTCGTTTTTCGCTACAAATCTTTCTGTGTTAGAGATCACGTTTGAGTGTCGGGCTAATGGTTGGATGCGTAGGTAATAAAATTTCTTTTGTATTTGAAATCTGTCTAGCGGTTAGATTTCGTGTCGATCGTGATTTCTGTATATAGTGAGTTTTAGAATTTCCACGTTACTGTTCATTATAAGAAAAAAAATGAGTTCAGGAACTCCTTGCGCTAAGAAAGTTAATACGTCATAGTGGGATTGTGTATTGTAATGATATCGAAGGACTCATTAATTTACATAAAATAAACTTATATACGCCTGAGGATTGTCGTCTTTTCATAGATTCGTGTACACAAAGTCTGAAAGCAGTACTATTACATAATGGAAATAAGTACGCTGCAATTCGAGCAGGTCACTCAACTACACTGAAAGAATCTTATGATACTTTCCAATTACTCCTGATAAAAATAAAGTTAAATATCCATAATTGGCTTATTTGTGGTGACTTCAAAATGATAAATCTTATAATATCTTTACAATCAGGAAACATTAAATACCCTTGTTTTCTTTGACTTTGGGACAGTCGTGCAAGGGATGAACACTGGATAACGGAGAAATGGCCAGACAGATTAGAGTAGACAGTTGGTCGGTATAATGTTGTTTATTAAAGTCTTGTTGACAGCAAGAAAGTATTATTGCCACCACTCCGTATGAAACTAGGGTTAATGAAGCAATTTGTGAAAGCTCTAAACGCCGAAGGAGAATGTTTCAATTATATCAGATCTGCATTTCCGCATTTAAGTGATGCCAAAGTTAAGGAAGGTATTTTTGTTGGGTCTGATATAAGAAAACTTATCAAAGATGATGACTTTATCAAAACCTATTGAATCTATTGATCTATTGAAAAGGATGCATGGTTAAGTTTCGAAGTATGAAATTGCATTTTCTGAAATCTCATTTGGATTATTTCCCAGAAAATGTTGGAGCATTCAGTGAAGAAGTGGGCGAACGACCAATCTAGAGCTGGGGGAGCCAATGAAAATGGATTCAATGCGATGGATCAGCGGGATCTCGTGACCTTTGGGTGGACGGAGCGACTGAATCACGACTT
>NC_046662.1:93990513-94024328 GCF_010883055.1 Belonocnema kinseyi
TGGACGAAGAACGAGCTCAGATCTCTTGATATCGGAACAAGAAAGGTTATGCACATGAACAAAAGCATGCATCTTAAGTCTTCCGTTCCGCGACTGTACACCTCACACCGTCAAGGGGGTCGCGGAATATTGAGTCTTGAATGTCTTTACAACAGGATTATTCTGGGTACAGCACATAGAGTTGCAAATGTAAGAGACCCTCTTCTTAAAATGGTCAGGAATCACGAGGAAGTAGGCAAAGGAGCATTTCTGTACAAAGCAGCGGAGGAGGCTGCTGAAACACTCGGACTTGACTTCAGTATTAGGGGTGAGCAAAATGCATCAAATCTAATCCGTCTCGAGTTGCAGGGCGTGCCATGCACACCCCGAGCATTTAGCTCACATACTATCTAGTTTTCCGACACACGCGGGAACGACCTACATTCAAAGGCACAATGCGGCACTAAGAGTACTTTATTACCTTCTCTGTCACTCCTACGGCATTCACCTTAATATCGCTCCTCTAAATGCTCCTAGGGAAATTGAGTAAATTGTCGAGAATGGGATGTACCGTATATACTGGAACTTTATATTCTCGACAATTGTTTCTGTTACTCACTCGATGCCTGACATGGTTCTTCTTGACTTCGAGAAGCGAACCATGTTCGTTATCGAATTTTCGGCACCAGCTGACAAAAACATCATAGCCAAGGAGAATGAAAAGAAAGAGAGGTATCGAGACCTTATAAGGGAGTTCAATGATTGTACCCGGAATATTCTGTCCAATATGGCGGCCACAATTTAGGGCTTTAAAAAAGGACAAAGGATCCCGCACAAAATACCAGCAAAAAAGTGGACAGTCGTTTGGAACCAAACTTTGCACATTGATAAAACAATAAAAAATATGGAACCCGTGTCTTCTCATTTCTACGGAAGTCATTTCCTAGGGGTAGAAACCACCCCTAACAAGCCACAAGTATGCTAACCCACCTGACTCTAGTAATAATAAGTTTAGTCGCATATTTTTCTTGGAATATTGAAGTTCCATGCCACAAGTGGGTTAACCCACCTACCTGCTAATTCACCTAAGCCCAAGAATCACCCCTACCAAAACATAAGCAGGCTAACCCACCTAACCCTGGGAGCAGCGAATTCAGTCGTTTAAATTTCGTGAAATAATTGAATTCTACACTACAAGTGGGCTAACCTTGAAATTAAATTTTTCAATACGAACACTGAACGACTTAGTGTGAATCACCTTTTTAGCAACTTTTCATACTTTTTTGACTTTCCGGGAAGAATTCGATTTTTTTTCTAAGGAATAACATTTAAGGGCAAAATGAGTTTTATCTTCATTCGGAATCACTGCATTGAAATTTCACTGACTTTTGTAAAATCTCACTCTTTGAAACAGCCAGAAGTGTTTCACTAACAATCAGTGAGATTATACTGGTGTACTTAGTAGAATATCATCGCTGATTTAATTAGTGAATTTCACTAGTTACTTAGTACCAGTAGTCTTACGGACATGCATGTTGTCGTCCGTCAGCTGGTTAAGTATGACACTTTTCATTTTTCACTTTTGTGGTAAAATTTGGAAAATTATCTTTCCAAAAAGGATATTTACTCTAACGACAATAAATGAGGACCGAGCTGCAATATAATAATATAATTACAAAAATACATAAGCGCCTAACTGTAGGAAGACCTGTCTTTTAACGCATCGCGTCACTCAAAGTCAAATCCAAGTGGTCAGGGCCCTGCCTACTTTCAAGCAAAAGGGCTTATTGCAGCCAGGCTCTAAGTATTATTAATACGAACTCAGTCTGGCGCACTGATTATTCAGATGTTGGAAAATAAAGTATACCACAGTCCAATTTTTTCGATGGTTATCGTGCTAACAAAAACTAAAAATCTACACACACAGACAGCCAGACACATTCGAAAAAACCTGCTTTATGGTTTCAGAGGGTCTAGAAACGTGGAAAGTTGATAAACACATGAGAAGGGGTCAAATTTTACACAAATCTATTTTACCTCCTCTAATGAGAATGTAAAAAATTGCTCGACACGCGTTTCTTGAAAACACACAGAAAAAACTGGGATTTCAATTAGAACCCATTTTTGGTTCCAAAGGAGCTGCAATAAAAATGAGCCCCACTTCCTGAAAAGGAACCCAAAGTGATAAGTAAACTCTCAATGATACCTCAGTTGGTATTCTGAAGGATCCTAATTATAATTGAACCTATTTGTCAAGTACCTATTTTTCGCTTTGCACACTTCGACATTTTGTTTAATTAATACCAGACTTTTTACCTTAAAATACATATTTAATAAAACTTGGATTGAAATAGCTTTAAGAATATAATTAAAGTACACAATATCACCGCAATTAAAATAGATATAATGATGTAATAAATATAATTTGCAGGTTATGTAGCAATATTGTCAACATAAAGGCATATTCATTTGCAAGAAACTTATCATCTCAAGTCAACGGTCGATAACTTTTAATCGATCCCAAAATTACCAGGCGTACTTTTCAAGCGGTTGGTTTGTGAATGCTCCTACATGTTCTTTTCTAGTGCGCTCTAAAGGAACCCTTTTGGCTCTATACAGGTATCTATCGGAGCTTAAGTTCTAAACGATACCAACTTTTATTTGAGCTGCAACTTTAGTGTACCCGCTATTTTTTCCGTGCAAGCATTCTCCCACTTTCGTCTAATTTAGTTTTTAATTTAAAGTTGATCTTCATTGAATAATTTAAACATCAAACATCGTCGGAAACTGAGATTTAATTGAAGACATTGATATATAATTGAATACATTAAGGGCAATGAGGAAATAATAATGCTAAAGACAATAAATACATAATAATGATAGACATGTAATTGAAGACAACAGGGTAATAAGCAATTTTTCGAAATTTGGTTTCAAATTTTTTTAAATTTTTCACTCTCTAACGAGAATAAGATTTTTTTAAAGCAAAAGAAGCCTGTTTTATAAAAATATTTCACATTGTACAATACGAAACCTTATATTGCAATTATTTCATGAATATTCTTGCACCTATTTCTTACGTGTCCATTTGTTTTTTTTCTTTCCAATATTTTATGGTGCTTAGAGCTTCCAGCCGAAAACTATACTAAGTTCAGTGGGACGATTTTTGTTTTTCATAGAGACGACCACTACGACGAATACCACGGCATTGACGAACGCTAGTTCGCCGAACACGTCGCCGGAGAAAACATCATACCACAATGGCTTGGATCCGGATCCCTCGACGATGGATGCGTCTCCTCGACCTGTAGTACATCGTAGGAAAAAGATAGCAGCCGATTCGAAACGCGAGAGGAAGGCGGCGAAAACACTGGCAATCATCACCGGAGCGTTCGTCTTCTGCTGGCTTCCCTTCTTTGTCATTGCCATATTACATCCGGTTTGCGAGGCCTGCAACATTAGTGACAAACTTATGGCCTTCTTTCAATGGCTAGGGTATGTATTCAGGTCGGAAATGAGTTGAAGTCGAGTTAGAAAAGAGCTAAAGAGCCGAAATTAGAGAAATGTCTTAAATTTTCTGTTGATTTGTGGTAATTCATGATAATTTATTGTTAATTTATAACAATTTATCGCTTAAAAAACTTGAACTTTTTTATCATCAAAACCTTCAAGTTAAAAATGAAATATTCAGATCAGAAGCATTTATCTAACTTAGTTTCATATTTATTTAGAATTTAATCTTTGTCGCTTTCGTCATTTATTACAGTGACACATTTTGTTTTTGTGAATAAACTGCTTGAAAATTCTGTCGGTCTGACGATTCTTGACAAATGTCGAACATAAGCTAAGTAGTCAACCACCGTCGGAAATTGCCGGTACGATCAGCGAAAGTACTATTAAGAATCACTGCTGAGTTTGAAAAATGATTACTGGTTCCCAAAATGAGCGAGACACTTTTTAAAAAACTGTTAAAAAGTTCATTAAATAACGCGTCAAATGAGCACTAATAGAGATATTTTTGATCTTTTGAAGATAATATACTACGTAAGAAGTTTAAAAAAATGCAAGAATTTCTCGAATTTTTTAACTCTACTTCAACTTGTGGCATGGCTTAGGTAAGTTGTATCACAAATCTAAAATGCATACTGTACATTCTTTAAGGTCTTATTTTCAATTTAAGCCCCTGAAAACTTGAAAAATTTCACGGGTTCTCGAGATATGACTAAAAATGTCCAAGCGTGTCTGCGCCGAATTTCAATTGCTTTAGCAGCAAGTCTGACCATCTGCAGGTGATCGGCGACTGGGGCGCAACGCAGACGCGCTTGGACCTTTATTTAATATCTTGGATACCCATGAATGTCTTTTAAATAATATTGACTTAAATTGAAGGAGAGATTTCACAGATTACGCCTTGTCGATTTTAGTTTTGTTTAATAAATATACTAAATCGCAGGAAAAGTTGAAGTGAAGAAACAAAATCTGATAAATCTGGTATGAATTTGAAATTTTTACTACAACATTTCTAAGTCATATCACAAGTTAAACTCGAGGTACAAAGTTCAAGAAATTACTGCACTTTCTTCTACACTTCACACAGTGTATATTCTCTTCAAAATATCTAAAATATCTATTACTTCTCATTCAATGCGTAATTTAATACATTTGGGTGCAGTTCTGAATAACTGCATTCTCCGATTTTATTTAAATTCGGCATACTTATATACTTTAATGCGCTGATTACGAATTTGATAGTGAAAATTGGCGACTAGGCCAAGTTCATGGTGAAACCATGAAAAAACCATAATAGTTTCCGAGAAAATGAATGATAAATCGATTTTCATGTGAAAAAACCCATAAACGTCATGGGTTTTTAAGTTTATCTCAGCCAATACGCAAAATTCTGCATATTTTTTCAGACAAAAGTTGTAGATCTCATTGAGTTACAAATTTTCTTTATAAGGCATTTCTTTCCACGAGTGATAGTTTCCGAAGAAATTAGTCATACCTCTGTGACAGGTCACAGAAATAATGTTGGTCAAACCCCTTTTCAAGGTCCCGTGGGAAGGCGGCAATGGGCCCCTGTGACTGGTCACTAAAATAATGTTGGTCAAACCCCTACGCCTTTCCTAGGTCCCGTAGTGGAGCGAGAAGGCACCCCTGTGACTGGCTACAAAAATGATGTTTGTCAAACCCCCTACCCCTTTCCCAACTCCCGTCAAGGCCTGGGAGGCACCCCTGTGACTGGTCACAGAAATAATGTTGGTCAAACCTCCACCCTTAAGGTTTTTTTCATAAAAATTTATGTATCACTAATTTTCGCGAAAACTATCACTCGCAGATAAAAATTTAAAACAAAAAATGTGTGAGTTGATGAGCTATACAACTTTTTTCAAAATATTTAGCGATAATGTGTGTATGGGCTTAGATGAACGCAAAAAGCGATGATTTTCATCGATTTTTTAATGAAAATCGGTTATCACTAATTTTCGCGAATATTATCACTATTACAAAAAAATGTATGTCATAAAAAATATGTATTTTGATGAGATCTATAATTATTGTTTAAAATATTTTGCATATTGGCTTAGATAATCGCAAAAAAACATTATTTTTATGGTTTCTCATGCTTTACCATGAAAATCGCCTTGTTGCCAATTTTAACTATCATATTCGTAATTAGCGCGTCAAAACACATAAGTATACGAAGTTTAAAGAAAATCAGAGAATTCAGCTATTCGAAAAATTTATCCAAAAAATTATTACAGTACCACACAAAATCATTGTATATTTTCTGGAACAATGTATATATAATGTTTCTGATTATATATAAATACAATTATATAATTGTATTATATGAATATATCCAGGTATCAGTAAGCCTCAGGAGTTAAAATATGTGAAAATAACTGTTTTTTATTTTTTACACAAAGATCCGCCAAATTTAAAAACCTGAAAAAAATTAACAATAATAGCTCTTTAGGTGACGATTCTATGGTAAAAAAGGTGAGACAGTACACTGCAGTCCTGCAAGAAAAATTCCCGTTATAGAGGACAAGCTGGTCCAAGGGGGCGAGAGAGTGACGCTGCTTTAGGTCGGCGGAGCAACTGAACAAAACGCAGGAGTGTATGAAAAAAACGGACAGCATCCTCGGCGGTTAATCGTGTCGTCTACTTAAGTCATTTTCCGTCATTAGCAAAAATGTCGCTGGACGTTCGTTTCAGTTTGCTTTTAATCACTCAGTGTTTAGGTTGTGCATTGCGTAACCAAGTGTAACCAGACATTCCGAAAATGTCGAAGGAAAACGAGAGGAAGGGTTTATATTTCGAAGAGACATTAAAAGCTTTCAGACAAAGTGAAATCAGGTGCCTCAAAACAGTCTATTTGGCAGAATTTATTTTTTTACCGCGAAATTTACAAATCTTTAGAAGAAAAATCTGTCCTAGTTCCGTTGTAATATCTTTTAAAACAACTAATTAAATTGTTATCTTTTTTAATTATGATAACATTAATTTTACATTACGCATTTCAAAGATCTTTTAATTTCAAAATTTTCCACTTTATATTTTTATTTTTAAGCTTACATTTATAATTAAAAGAATTTCATAATTCAGACAGGAAGGCTTGAACAATTAAAAACTAAGGGCATATAAAGTGGTTTTTTTTAAATTCAAAAGCATCTATCTTTTATCATTTATTACTTATTGAAATATTTAGAAGTTTTCAAAAAAACTTCAAAAATAATTTTG
Organism: Belonocnema kinseyi; assembly: GCF_010883055.1. Classification (NCBI taxonomy): domain Eukaryota; kingdom Metazoa; phylum Arthropoda; class Insecta; order Hymenoptera; family Cynipidae; genus Belonocnema; species Belonocnema kinseyi. The sequence continues at coordinate 93,997,240 of NC_046662.1, forward strand.
AGTAGACAAAATTTAAAACAATTTATAGATTTCTCAAGATGCGGAAATAAAATTTCAAAGCTTTTCAAGGATACTTTAACTATTTGAAATGAAAATAATTTAACTTCTAATTTACGAAGTGTTCAGTTGAAAAAACAAAATATTAATTTTTTAATTTACGGTGCTTCCAGCTTAAAATTTGGCGTTTGGCGATCCCGAGATTGAACGAAGGAGATAAAGGGTACCCCCGAAACGGCTTATATAGCGGGACTGCAGTGTACTTGAATTTTATCACACAAAAAAACTCAAACAAAAAAAATGTGAAAATTTGTTCGAGTTTTAATTTCGAACACAAAAATTTTCAAAAAAATCATGCGCATTCAAATGACTTACTCAACATTTGATTACCTTTGGGGACATTTTTTGCATGATTACCCGACTATACACTTTTTATGTTTTTGTTATAAATACATACAGTTTTGCTACAATGCATTCTAATTGGGATTATCTTAAAATTGACTGCATTAAATAGATTGAAATTGCTTTCAAACTATATTCCAACTTGTATTCATGCCATTTTTAATTTTTGCAAACTAAAATTGCTACAGATCGCGTGTTTTAATATTTAAGAACCAAACGAGAAATATCAATTTTTGTAATTTTTACTAGTGAATCTTTCTGTTTCAAAGCAAAAATGCTTTCAAAACTTAAAACATGAATGACATAAAATCATGAACAATAAACATTGAAACATGCATATAATGTCGTGCTTACTGTAAAAACTATAAATGGCTTAAAGCTTTCAATTTTATAAAATAATTTTTTGTTCTGTTATTCCTATAATTATTTTTTCCATTAATAAAATTTTTTTAATTGTACTACACTTTTACTATACTTTTGTATTTGTATATTAAATAGACATTTCCGGATAGTGATCTTAAGTTACAATGCATGTACCTCACCCCGTGTGGAAAAATGTTCCGGCGCTGGCCTAGCCCAGACCGCCAGCTTTCCAGCCCTGGTACTGACCAGATGGTCTAGCCTGGGCATGGCCAAAAGTATAAAGTTTTTTCTGCCTAGCCCCAGGCCAGACCGTCTGGTCAGCCGCTAGACAGGAGCTGGTCAGCCGCTAGTTATAATCTGGTCAGTCGCTAGTTATAGGCTGGTCAGCTGCGAATTATTGGCTCGTCGACCACTAGTTAATGGCTGATCTATTAAGGTTTTATCGTTGAGAATTATATCGTCCATGTTTAAAGGATACGCTTTAAGGATACGCTCAAACAGCAAAACATGATTTTCTGGAAGAATATATAATATATATATTTGATATAATCGGTAAAAATTCAAATTTTAAGTCGAAAATATACTACCATCAATAAAATCAATAAATTCAATTATATTTTCTAATACTTTTTCTTTCATAATAGATAAAAAGTAGGTTTGTACTTACTATTTATTTAATAGCTTAATACAGATTTAGTACATTTTATGCCTCCGCTTTTACAACTAACTTTTAGCTGGAGCCAAGCACTGTCAGAATACTTCAAGTTGTGATGTCAACTGGCAAGATGTCTGCACACCGGTGGCCAAGCAATGAATTACAATGATTTGTGAAAACTTGATTGTTTTAATGACTTGGATACAAAAATTTCACTATAAACTTTTTTAGTTCAAAAAATTTCATTATGGGCTCTGCAACTTTTTGAAATGTAAGAAAAAATTTACTGTATCAACTTAAATTTTTTTCTTGGCTCGCTGATCAGCGCCAGGCCTAGACCAGAACAGACTATCAAGATGATAAGAAAGAGAGTCGTGTTTTCATAGTTTGAGTTTCTTATTTTCCATTATTTTAGACATCCTGTAACTTTTTAAAAATACACCCAAAAAAAATTTAGTGACGAAACACAAGATTTTTTTTTCTTGGCTCGCTGATCAGCCCCAGGCCTGGACCAGGTCAGACTCTCAAGATGATAAGAAAGGCAGTCGTGTTTTCATAGAGATTTCTTATTTTCCATCATTTTAGACACCCTGTAACGTTTTCAAATTACGTCAAAAAAAATTTGATGATGGAACTTAAGATTTTTTTTCTATTGGCTCGCTGATCAGCGCCAGACCTGGACCAGGCCAGACTGTCAAGGTGATAAAAATAAAGGCTTTTTTTATGCTTTGAATATCTAACTTTCCATAATTTTAGATATCATGTAATATTTGTGGAGTATGTTAAAAAATTTGCTGACGGAACTTATCATTTTTTCATTCTTGGCTAGCTGACCAGTGCCAAACCTGGGCCAGAACAGACTTTCCAGACTAGACAGTCTAGATAAAGTCAAACCTGAGCCGGACTGTCGTCAGACCTGAGCCAGATTAGTTCTTCCAGACTAGACAGTCTAGATAAATCCAGACCTGGGCCAGACCTGTGACCAGACTGCCCGGACATTATTCCACACGGGACTAATGAAATACATGAAAGATATACAAAATTTCAACTTTTCGTTCTATTTTAATGTGATATGTACGAGTATATGCATGTTACTTCTATTACATTTATAGTAAAATCGCTAAAGAGATTTTTGATACTGTACATATTAACTATAGAAAAATAAGAATAAAATCTTTACTCAGTATTATATAAAAATCCAAACAAAACTTGTGTGTCAGAATAGATATCCCCTTATTTTTAATATCTAGAAATCAAGTTTTCATGGGATGTCTTAATGAAAAAGTAGTAAAGAAGTATGTTGCTAATTTTTTACCTCTACGATTATCGTAAACTTAAAGTAGAAATATGTTAATATGATGCTATGAGATATGAAAAAGAAGAAAGTCATAAAACACAAACTATAGATTGCAAAATAAACTTAGCAATGAAAAATTACTATCCACTTTGTATACCTAGTATTACATAGTTTCTAAGATTGCTTCATTTGCATTAAATTGTAGACTTTACAACATATTTTGTTTATAACGCGGAATACATATTTTCAATCTAAAGGCTCAAACAATTGTATTCTGCTTGAACCATTTAGAAATTATTTCATGGATTTTTATATTTGAATAAATACGAAAAGAAATTAATTATTTTAATCATAAAATACTCAAACGAGTTTATTATTTTAATTTATTTTATAGGTCTACCGTATGTCAATAAATACGTTACAATAACAAAACATAATATGGTCTAAAACTATTTTTCTATTTTTAATACAAGTATTTTTGCTGCTGTTGCAGATATTTAAATTCCACCCTGAATCCAGCGATCTACACTGTATTCTCACCGGAATTCAGGAGCGCTTTCAAGCGACTACTGTGCAGACACAAAAGAAGCAACATCGGCCGAAGAATGGGCGGTCGGCGTCACATGTAGGAATGGGTTTAGGGTGGAGGCTACTTAATTTATATGCCCTGTGTTATTTTTTTAAGCGTAAACGTACTTTTATCGCTAATAAGATCGTCTGCTCTTTAGTAAATTAGAAACCATTAATCTCAGAACGAAAATAAAAATAACTAATATAATATGCATTTCCTAATATATCACAGTTATGCATCAATAATTTTCACATAATTGATTATATCTTAGTAAATAATATATTATTTTTTTAAATTATGTTTAATGTTTAAAGTTTACTTCTTTTTATGAAATAATATTTAAAAACTGTGAATTATTTCAAACCGTTCCTTTAAGAACCCACCTGAGGCAAAATCCTGATACTCGGCAAGTCCTCCCTGCATGCTCTGTTACGAAAAATAGAGTTCTGCGCGAGATTGGAGAAAGCTTTTCAGTCCTCGTTTTTCCTCGAAAACGCTCGAAAATTGCGAATTCGGAAATAAGTAGGCTGCTGTGAGTATTAAAGAGGCTTTCGCGATATACCGAGTTCGCAATTTTCGAGCGTTTTCGAGGGAAAACGAGAAATGAAAAGCTCTCTCCAACCTCGCGCAGGACTCTATTTTTCGTGACAGAGCATGCAGGGAGGACTTGCCAAGTATTAGGATTTTGCCTCGGGTACTTTTAAATCATATTTGAAAAATTGCAGAACTTGTTCAAAAGAACATCTGTGGCTCTTATTAGGATCCTCTTGATTCAGCTTTACAGTTAAATTTAACATGCGGCTTTCTAATAACATGGCTTTAAAGAAATAATTACTTCTTTTCAGTCAAAGAATCTAAATACCACAAGTACTTTCTGTTAATGCAAAAATCATTTTGTGTATAATTCGTAAAAAGCAGACGATCTAAGTTCTTAGCCTTTAAAATTATGATTGCAATTGTGATAAATTAGATTTTACTGATGAGGATCAAGCTCTCCATTAACTTCAAGATTATTTTTCCTGGAAGTTTCTTCGAATGTCCATTCACTTCCTTTTACGTTCCTCTATTTCTGGCACAAACTACTTTTCTTGTTCGAATGAATCATATTCTTGACAAAAAATATTCCACCTTGTCTCCAAGTTCAAGAAAATAGTCCTCTTCATCGGCACCATGTGTCCAGAAGAAAATTCATCACGTAATCGAATTTCGCTCGGTAGAACTTTTTCGCTAAACGAATTCTCGAAAATTTACTTATTTCAACTTTTTTTGCGACATAGAAGACATATTGACATTATATATAATATATATCAAATATTTAGTAGTATATTATATTACAAGTAGGGTTAGGTACGTATTCACACGGGGAGCACAATATTCGCAGGACGAGTTTTTCTGTCGTGCCTGCGAATATTGAATTCCACGTGAAGACGTATGGAACCCGACGAGTGATTTATGATATTATATGCGAAAACACCATGTTGGGTGCTTGGGTGGGTGTATAAGCTCATAACATGGTGTTTCCGAATAAAAATATTATTCTCATATTTCTTTTTTAAAGTATTTAATTTAATATTTTGTATTGCTCATGGGTAACTTTCTGTCTTCTTAGTCCACTATATACACCAGAACCTCTTAACTCCGTTCGTCGTTACTACGGTCTCGGCGAGCACACAGATACAGTCACATTTTGGACATCAGCACCTCCGTGGCCCCGATGCCTTTTCAGTGCCGTACTGCTTTTCGGTACTGTATCAAATCGTCTTTTTCTTTGGTGCAGGCACCCTCAATAGGCGGGAACAATACCCCCTCGTATACCTTGTTTATATCTGCGTCGAACTTTTATAAATCCGTACAGAGCCCCGAGCTACACGGAGTTAAGAGGTGCTGGTACATTCGGAAAATTCTTCAACGAACTTTTAGCTTTCACCCTTCGGATCTGTGTACCCACCTTGTGAGGGAGTTTGAAGAAAAATAATAATTATTAATGTTTTTAGACTCCTTGAAATAAAAGCCCTTATTAAATGTAAGTACTTTCGTAACCCAAGAGTCACGTGATTCGGCCTTAAATACGTAAAGATTAATAGCATTTTTGCTGTCAAGACATTAAAACATTGATTTCTTTAATGAGAAAAAATATCTTAAAATAATTTTTAAATATTCTTTTATTTTTAATATGTAAATGGTTTTAGTACAAAAGTTAAAATATTTTTTGTTGCTCTGATTCTTGGATGACGAATTATCGTGCGACTGATATAAATGTACATTGCGTAGAAATAGTTATTTCTTGTAAATCAAAATCGCAAATTAGAAACTCACAGTGTAGTTTTTTCTAATCTTCTAAAGGTCATGGACTGTATAAAGTGGCACCTAATTATAAATCTCAAACACTAAGTCAGAATAAGTTATATTAATATGGGCAAGATACTTCGAAAGAACTGAAGAACCCATTACAAATAAAGGCCCTAGTGATTTCTGAGATAACAGAAAAAAGGAGTATTCAGTACGCAGAAGTAAATAACAAGAAACATTCCTTTTCGACTGTGTATCTTTTTAAAAAATTTTAAAGCTTTAGAGAAAGAACCAATAACCATTTATCACTATGCATTTGATATAAACCACAATACGTAAATCACAAAAGCAAAAGTATTTTTTTCCTTCTTGAATTAATTTATATTCTTCTTATAAGGCTTCTAATAAATAATATCATTGGGAAACCTAATTGAATGTAGGAAATTTGAACATACTTAACATAAAAACTTTTGATTTGAGTTAGTTTCTAAAGTAATTTCTGAAGAACGAATAAGCAGCATATCATTTTCAAAATTTAATGTATTTTGTAAGGAAACTTTTTATTTTACGAGAAAAATATATGAAATTTGTCAATAATTTCAAAAACTCTGAATATCGACAATCTTCTCAAGGAAAAATATCATCGTAGCACTGTAATTCAGGACACTCCTATCAGGTTTTGAAATAATCATAAATGTCAAAGGACATAAAACCAAAATGGCATTCATACAATTGAGTACCGCAAAAATGGTGTAAATTGCTGTAAATATATGATGGTTACTATTTAATATTCAATTTCCAATTTTACTTAAATTACAAAGTTTTATGACTCAAAGCAATAATACAACAATACAATAATAAATCATAACTTTTCCTCGGTTTTAATCAATATCTCTCGACAAATGTGGGTGTCCACTCAAATCTTGAAAAAAATGTTCCAATTCAGGTCCAATACAATCCATCGCAGGAAAAAATTCTTTAAAAAGATATAAAAATATAAAATTAATAAACTAACCAAGGCTCGGATTTTTAAGAAACCAAGATATTGAACACAGTTAATTGAAACAAAATTAATGAACCGCGCCATTTTTAAATTATTTCTAAGTATGATTTTAAGTCGGGATCCAATATGATAATATAATCAGCACAATATTTCTTAATAAATTAGGGTCTAATTTTCCGAAAGTGAGAGATTACAGGCTCTGCAATTGATAACCTTATTGGTTGTGAAGGTCCTGGTACCAGAACAGCTTCTCTTTATTCGTAATTTTGTCCAGATTGATCGGGTCTGGGTAATGCAGTAGATAATATCCTGCTGTTGTCTGTGAAGTAGGGCAAAGTGGCGGAGTGAAATTTCTAAAATTGATTAAATTGCTTGAGCAGAAGGGAAAACAATTGTACATTGACATCCGAAAAAAGAAGATAATTTTAAAAATTTGACCATATTTACTCTTCGGTTTTTGGATTTTAAAATTCCAAAAATTGTCGTTTTGTTTCAAAACACATTGCATATTTAGTGTATTTAGACTTCTTGCTAATGAACCGTAATAAAATTGTTTGATTAATTTAGGATTTTTCGAAAATGGGGAAAAACATGTTTTTGGATTGCATTACGGGGAAGATCAGTAACCCCGCAAATCTTTATGTTGAGTAAAATCAGTAGCTTAAAATAAAGACCGCTTAAAAATATTAGATTGATTTTGATTCGAACATATAAATTTACTCTCGAGCTATATGGCTTGTAATTTTTGTTTAATAATTTCACGTGTTTTCTTTTTCTTCGTAGTTTTTGTAATATATTACATTTGGATAGCGCTGGCCATTCCTGTCGTATACCGCGAACACATTTTTCCTTGTACTTAATTTCTTTTTCGGTGTTTTTTTCTAGTGTATACAATTTTAAATTCTTCATTTGTGAGACAGATTTCATTCCTTCATTAATTAGCATATTTCATTTTATTAACGAAATGAACTCTAAGTAACTTTTTAAACTCCTTCCCTTATGATACTTTTTAAAACATGGTAATGATTTATTTTATGAACAATTTTATTCGAAAAAATTCATAACTTGACTAGCTTCTAACAAAAGAATGTAGTTTTTTTTAAATCTACCGCTAATGACTAAAAAGGACGCTCTTTATTATAAGACTTTGTAGGGTTACATGTTTTGTTATTTAATTAAATAAATTTGATAAACAAATACATATTTTCAAACAGCATATTTCTTTTTATTCAGGGTGTCCAACAACCTTGAAAACCCAGAAGTCTCATTGCATTTTTTAAAAGTCTTTCAGTTTAATACAGCTTAAGAATTAAAATGAGCCATGGCCATATAACAGACTTTTCAAGACTTTCATCGCCCGGTTTTTGAGTGTAGATCAGGTTATGAAACATTACTGAAGATTTTGAAACTTTCGAAATATTTCAAAGATTTAGAAATATTACAAAGGATTTTTAAAATTTTACAAAGCTTTTGAAACTTTCAAAAGATTTTAAAGATTTCGAAGATTTGAAAAAGGGTAGAGTACAGAATATTAAAAAAATGTAAACATATTTAAGATTTGAAACAATTTCAAGAAATTTCAAAACGTTTTAGAAGGTTTGAAAATATTTTACTGGGATTTAAAACAATTTAATGATTTCAACGAATAAAAAGGATTTCAAAAACAAAGTTTTAAGAAAAATTTCACAAAGATTTCATGAAAATGTGATAAATATTTCAAAGAATACAAGAATTTCAAAGATTTCAAAATATTTCAAAGATATAAATGTGGAAAAACTTGACTTTTTGAACTGCACAAGCTGGAAAAAACTTTAAATTTCGTTCCTAAAATTCACTGGAAATCCTGTTTATAAACGAAATTAACTCTGCGTGACTTTTGAAACGCCGTCCCTCATCATAATCTATTTGTTATTTAGTTAAATGAATTTTATAAGCAATACAGATTTTTGTATATTTTCTAAAACTGTAAAAAATCTAAATCCAGAAATCTAAATAATCCGCAATTTTCTCACTCTTGAAGAGTGATTAACCATTTCTTAAAGCAGTGTAAATTTTACTCTCTATGGTGGCTTTAGTTGCAGTGCTTTTGCTTCTAGTCAAGTTATAAATTTGTATTATACATTTTTTATAAAACAAACAGGTATTGTTGCTTGATAAAGTTTCACAAGTAAAGAAATTTTCCATGTAATTTTAAATTCATAACTTTCCTTAGCACTAAAAATCCTTTATTCGGATAAAAATTTTACTCTAGGCTAATTTGTCCAGAAAAACTCTTTACCGCACTGTACGGGAGTTCGTCTTCAAAATTACAAAAAATTCCCGATAAATTATAGCAGGGGGTGATACGATTTTCGCTTTTGCATTAGAGGCGCGAGTCAGTTTTGTGAAGAGCGGCGAGTCGTGAAACATTGGCGACACCCCTGCGACGCTCGGTCTGCCTGTTTTTGTTTAGCATATAAGAACTCGTGACATGTCATAACTTTATCGTCTATTTGCCGAATTATATTATATTGCGGATAAATGTGTCATAAAAATGGGGGCGCATCGATGTTATGGCTCAGAACTGTCTACCGGGTACGGCTGAACCCGCTTAAACGAAGGAAAAAAAGCGTTTTTCTCCGTTCCAAAAAATGAAGTTGAAGATTGGCAGAAAGTAATTAAACGTGATTAATAGGATTTCATTGGCAAATCTGGATAGGTAGTGTTTGAAGATCTCTTTTTAAAGGAACAGATAATTTGGAAAAAGGAAGTTTTAGCTCCTAATGGAACGGTTATGGTGGCAAGTATTACGGTTTGTTGACACCGATGCTTTAACCTAAAATAATCGAATGGCTCTGGCGGTTTCATGACTGCATTGATTTTTTAATTTTTGATATATTCTTCTTGTTCCCGAAGCTTTATATTATTTTGATAATTTGTAAAATTGTAGTTTTAGTGGTTTTTGAAATTTAAAAAATATTTCAAGATCCTTAATATCTTTAGGGAATATGTAAAAGTAACATTAATGACACTTTTGAATTATCGTCAATTTTTGACATTTATTTATAGTTACATTAATTTATTATTAAATTCAAGTATTAAAGTAAATTATAATTATAATATAATGATTTGCTTGTAATCAGAATGGTACATTGAACCTACATTAAAACCAGAGGGTTTGCCATCTCAATTCCCAAACTGCCTTGATCATTTGCTCGAAGGCTGCTAAAAAACCTCTTCTTCTAATAAAGCGCGATTTTTGACAAAGAATTCTGAAATTTCGGATAAAAAAATTAGCCTTTGAACAATGCTCAGGGCAGTTTGGAAATTAAGATGGCAAAACTTCTGATCTTAAATTAGGTTTCTTGTACCATTCTGACTGCAAGAAAATCGTTATTTTACATTTCCAATTTACTTTAATACTTGAATTTAACAATAGATTAATGCAAGTGTAAAGAAATTTCGAAACTCAGCGATAACTCAAAACTGTCATTATTGTTACTTTTGCATTTTTCTACAGATAGAAGTATCTTGAAATATCATTAAATTTCAAAAACCATCAAATCTATAATTTTACACACTATCACAATAATCTAAAAATTCGGAAACAAGAAGAATATATCAAAAATTTAAAAATCAATGTAGTCATGAAACCGTCAGAACCATTCGATTATTTCAGATACAAGTACATCGGTGACAGCAAACCGTAAGACTTACCACCATAACCGTTTCATCAGGAGCTAAAACGTCTTTTATACAAATTACCTGATCCTTTAAAAAGTGATCTTCACACACTACCTGTCCAGGTTTAACAACAAGATCCTTTTAATTACGCTTAATTGCTTCTTGCCAATGGTCAACCTTATTTTTTGAAATGGAAAAAAACCACTTTTTTTACTCCATGTAAGGGGGTTTAATCGCATCCTAATCGACAATTTGGAGTTATAAATCGATGTATTTACTCCATATTTAATTTCAATCTCCATCTTTGCTTGTTTCAAGCTTAAAGTTTTTAAATCATCCACAAGTCGAAAATATCACAAAAACTGCGCAAACTACTAAATCACCCATGATTCATATCAGCCTTAATTCAAATGTAGGGCGTCGCGCTAGTGGTGCCAGTGTTTCATTTTTTGCCGTCCTGCACAAAACTGACTCAGCGCATTTGTATATCGAGCCAACCCCCTGACTATAGTAAGTTCCCAAAACCTACTTGAAATTTGTATCAAGCTTTCGATTTGATTGAGTTTTCGCTCGAGGTTGCAAACCCGAAACCAGTCTCTACCCGACCCATCGAGTTCTAGATTTTAAAAATTGGGCACACCCTAGTTCCAAGAATTCTATGGCGCTCAAAAATATATGTTGGATTATATAAATTGTAATTATGAAACACAATCTAAATAATAAATTAATAGTAAAATATGAGAACGATCGGAAATGTCCTGAAACGTGGAAATCGAGTCGTATTGGATAGAAATTTACGACCGGGAAGGAATTGAAATTGAATGAAAGTGCAATCGATAAGTCACAGACATTATATGTACCCCCTCCAGAGATCTGCTCTTGAGGGTCTCTGACTTTTTCCACTGGTCCATTAAAGTTCGTATCGACCCTCCCCAATTCTATAAGGAATATGGCAGTCAAGAAGTCGACATAAAAAGTCTTTAAAAAACGTTAATTAATAAATGATGTCGAGTGCCGACTGCTGCCTTTGCCAGGCGTGAAATTTAAACCCCGTGCATCGGTGACTGCTCTCTTCAAGCTTGAAGTAAAAGGAAAATTTTCATTTCAAATAGCAGAAATATCTCACAGATCATAATACAATTCTCTCTACCAATATTTCCTCCTGATTATGTTAATACATTGTTTAGCAATATTGATCTAAAGGAGGTGCCTGACTCTACAAATATTTTGATAAAAAAGGGTACTTTTTACATTTTATTTGAAAAAAGCTCATGAAGTCAGGTGTATCAGGCATATATATCTGATTCTATCTGAATCAGTTCGAAATTATTTGAATCAAGTTTTAAGTCCTACTTAATCCGTGCGTTGACTAACAATTCAATCCGAATAAATCTGATACTATTCCCATCGACTTTCGATCCTTTACAATATTCGTTTAATAATATTTTTTCAATATTCGTTTCAACAAATTTAATCCATAACCACATTTTAATTATTTTACATTAGTAAACTCAATCCTCTATTTATTTTATTGTGTCTTCACTTTCTTTTACTTTAAACTTTTACATTTTTTGCGCCTGCTAAGCCCTAACTGAATAATATTTTTATTCCGATACTTTTTTTCTTATGACGACAGTCGCAAAATTAAGGAAGACCTACTATGATAAATCCCATGGCGTCAAGAACCCCTTTAAAGTCGCGTAAGCCCTCGCGCAGGATGAAAACCCTTATTTAGCTGTCAGGAATTTCTGAAGGAACACTTTCTAAAGACTGATTTAAAAAAATCTTAAACCTTAAAACGAAAGTTGTGACTAAAAATCATGAACAAATATTTAATCAAAAGTGGAAAAGGGCTTTCATTGCTGTTCTTATGATTCATAACATACTTCTGCATATTAAACTTATTTTATGGTATAAAATAAAATTTTATTTGCTTCTCAATGACTCATTTAATCTCATCAACTTGTGCTAATAAGTAATGAAACCAAAATGGAATTAAGAAAGCCCCTATTACAAAAATTATACATCGTTCTTAAATTATAATAATTAATTTTTACCACGAAATAAACTGATTACGGTAATGCCATTTTCTCTCCAAACAATAGATAGGAATATCAGAGCAGCCCGAAGAGTAATTAAAAGCGTGCCTTAAGGGATCTCGGCTTTGTAGAAAAAATTCTTTAGTTCTCAAGCCTAATCCATTCTATAGAAAAATTTAATCCTCAGGCAAAATCTCGGTTCAGAAAAAACGGAATCCAAGTATTATTTGCATTAAATTTTGGTTAATTATACGAGCCTATAAATACAAAAATAAAAAACTTAGTTTAGAAAAACATATATTGTGTTAAAAATAAGTCAAATTAAGTAATCCTTCATATCCAATGCGGTCTCCAGTTCATATAAGTCAAATTGATACTGATATTCATAATGACTTCGGGTTAGGTCAGGTTTTTTGTTTGCAAAGTGACCCGAAAATCCGAACCGAAAACCTGAAATGACCGAAAAATTGAGTTTTAAACTTTTTCGGAATTTTTTTTTAATTTTTGGTTTGTTACCAGAAATTATTGCAAAGTTACTGGAAATTGCCGAACAATTTTTTATTGAACTTTTGTTCCAGTTCACATCCCTACAAATTGCACATTCTTAGATAGCAGTCTTTCAAGAGTGGAATTTTTCAGAAACTTTCAAAGTTGAACTATTTATAATTTTACGAACATAAAGCGTCATGTCTGGTATTACGGAATTTTCCGTAGGCCTGACCCATTTCTAACTCGTTCTGATTGCGGAAATTTCCTTAATATTAGCCCCAGTGCTATAATTGGTCGATCAATATTACATAAAAAAATGTCCCAATACTAGACAGTGCTAAAATACAATTTAAAAACAATATCTTTATCATCATTTTTTTTTATGAAATAAAATGAAGCTCGACGATACTTCCTTTTATGAAACTCTTCTTTTTTCAAATTGCAATTAAGCCTTATAAATTATATTCTTAAAACAAATATAATTGTCACTTAAAACTCAATTTAAATACTCTTCTTTAGCAAAATTACTGCCAACTAATCCTGCACTCGCCGAAGTTTAGAAAACTTTTTACGTGAACAGAGTGTGCAAAAATACAAAAAAGTTCCAAAAAGAGCGAAATAGCTATTTGTGATGCAAGCGCCCAAAAAAAGTGAAGGCGAATGCTGAAATAACACGAGCCAGCAATTTTCTAGACGCACGTTTATCACACGCTATTTTTGATAACAACCATTTGAGAACGTTGCAAGCTCAAGGCTGCTGCCAGACAATAACCGTCAGAGCTCTGTTACCTAACTTCCAAACTCTGCCGGTGTGTAAAGTTCCTTATCTATAAAGTACGCATGCGCAACTTTACCTACCGGTGTACAAAATACCTATATTTCAAAGTGCGTAGGCGGCAATATTATTCTCATACCGTCAACTGCAATAAGGTATACTTTGTACATGATTTAGAGGCATGGGAACTCCAACTTTCGAGGTGGTTGTTACAAAATTTATATTTAAGTGTTGTAAAGGATAAAAATTATATCGTTAAACAGTATGGACATGCGATGATGGACCATCATTGTACATATTTTAATCAATCCTAGACTTTATGATTGTTATCTAAAAAACAAGAAAATGTTTACATATGCTAATCAAATGCATGTTAGAGGAGAATTACGGTTAAACCTGATCGCCACCATTCTATCAATGCCAATCGTCCCGTAAACCCACATGCATTTTATCAAAGACCCAAACGCTGTACATAAATATGCATACAAATATGTGGGAACACATAGATATAAGTATTAATACAGAGTTAAAAATAAGAGGTTTTTGTAAAAATAAATAAATACGTTTTATCTCTGAAAAAAATCCATAATATGTTAAATGCAAAATTAGTAACACAGCAATTTAAATTTTTATATTTAAAATTACAACTTAATTGATATTAAGTGATATTTAAATTAAAATAAACAAATATATGAGTGTTATTACAGATAACAAAAAGTTCACAAAAGCTATAGTAAAATCATACTTTTCTAAATAAAATATATCGATATGTTGTAAATTAGTTATACAGGTTATATATAATCTTAACTAATTAAAGAATAACACAATTACAACAAATACATGGACTTCCAAAGGACTGTTATGGAAAACGTGAGTGTTATGAAATTTTATGAAAGGCAATAAGATCAACCCTGAATTATATATAGTGTATAATGGTTGTTAGCGTAATTTTGTTCAGCGATATCCTATAATCACAAAAGGATAATCACGAGCAAATCACACATAATTATTTTCCTAGGGCTCAACAATATTTAATCAACTATTGAAAATCTGTTTCCATTTTGTTCTGAAACTGTCTTAAAAATTATAGTTTCATTATACATTTTAATTAATGGAAAATTCCAAATTAATCACAGTTAAGCTGTCACTGTAAAAGGATTTTGCCATGATTAAAAATCAAAATTAGTAAAAATACTACCTTCATCCCACACTGGAAGTTTTGAAATTAATTATATTTTTATATAAATATTTCTTTCCATCAAGAATGTTAACAATAATTGTTTGATGTTAAAAGTTTTTACTGATTGCTGAAGAAATATCAACGAAGGACACACCAATAAAAGCTCAAATAAATTGTCAATTTATTTGAGTGATTTCTAAACAGTATATTTAAGTGCTTTGCATATTTTTGAAGATGAATCAATTTCGAAACTTCCCGAATGCGAATAAAACGTACAAAATGTACATTATCTTTAGAAATTAAAGCAGAGCGGTCTCAGTGGAAATACTTGAGTCACGTTTATGGAATTCTAAATGTACTTAGATGTCTGACTACTCATTATAAAGTTGAAATAATTTGTGATACCTGCTCTAAATTTTGGATGAATAGATTTATGCGGTCATATGTATGTATGCATGGAAATTAGAGAAAACGGAGTGAAAAGAATAACTGGGCGCGAAAAATGTACTAAAAACGTCATTATAAAACTTATTGTTTCTTCAGCTTTGTCTACGATAAAGACATTGAGAATGCACTTTAATGCTATCACGAGGGAAATGAATTGAATTGTCTGCAAAAGGTTTCTTTTACAGGGATCAATTAATACAAAATAAAAATACAGAGTCGTCACTTAAATCTTGAAAAAAATTCTTGGAAATTTCTTATTTTTGCCAGATTTAAAAAAAATTTCCTAGCTTTTAATATATTATAAAAAATTAATGTGAATAATATTCTTGATTGAATAAAATTTCATGGTAAGGCACAATCACATTTTAATAACGTAGATATAAATTCAAATGTGTTCAAAACTAAAATAACATGAAGCTGTACATTTAAAATTCTTCAAATTACTTCGAAAGAATATTTATAACAAATAACAAACAAAATTTCGCCTTTATAATTGGAATGAATCACTTTCACAACCACAAAAAAATGTTTATTTTTAAGCGGAATATTCTTTCTTTTATATCGAATCGGAAAGCTCCATCAAAATTGTGAGTCTCGAAGTCAGACTTAAATGGGACGAGTTTGATCCTTCAAAAGAAATTGTTGTACATTTTCTTTATTCATATTAAACGAGTTCCAGAACGTATAATCTTGGCGTGAGGCCGAAAAAAGCAAAGAAATAAAAAAAATTTTCTGAGAGAACACGATACATTGCAATTTATTTTCTAACTCAACAAAAGGTAAGTACAAGTTTTGATGGTCTCTTTATTTTTATAATATTTCTTGTTAGAGTTATGAAAATCTAATTCATTTTTAATATGAGAAAATAAAACAAATCTCTGTCACTCGAGATAGTCAATGAGCTCAAGTAAAACAAACAATAAATAAATTATCATCATGCGTTTATTTCTTCATAAACTTTCTTTAAATACATTCATAACCGAAAATAAAATTAGCAAATTTTCTATAATAGAAGAAGAATGAAAGATAATTGGTGAGAAAATTAATAAAGAGAAACCAGCGTGTTAATTTGAAGCGAAATTATAGTGCGACATCAGACTTGACAAATAATCCTGGACAAATAATCCTTATGGTACTGGAATCCCTCAGGCAAAGTTCCGGTCTTGTAGGATGTTGCGGCAGTCGAGTGGATATTTTCTATTAGTTTCAAGTTTCCCATCCATACTTTCATTAAATGTCTTTATTTGACGATGGAAAATAGTGAATATTCATCATCAAATTCCTTCTAAAGTTAATTAAAAGGAGTGAACTTTTCCAACCTGAAAGAATCTTGATTCAATTAAAATTCCATAATAAACATAGCCCATTAATATACAAGTTTTTCCTACAGTTGAACCGTTAAAAAGACTTGATGAAAAAGTAATTCATTTTTGAGAGGTGGACACATCCTTGAAGTTCAAATATCAGCGTTGTAGTAAAAACTCTACTGATTGTTCGATAAATTGGTGAAGGCTAAGGCTGCAAAAACGTTAATTAAAATGTATAGTATTACGAGAAGACTAAATATTTCGTAACATAAAAATTAAAACTCCAAATTAAAGCATTTAATAAAATGAAAGGATTACAAATTATTTTTTTAATGCATCTTTACAATTCTCAAAAAATTTTAATAAAACTCATTTGAAATTGCATCACTAGAAAAAAAGTTTAATTAGTATATCAAAAAGTTTCCTGTGCATAGGTTCAAACCTTTTGCTACATAAACTAGCGGTCAAAACTAAAGCAAGAAACGGAGTTTAATCAGCTTTTTTCAATCAGGAATGCTTATTTTTCACAGTCTTAATTTATACGGGTATAACCATAACAAATGTTACTTGGACAAAACAAACTAATTAAACCTTTTTTCTAGTGATTCAATCTTAAATGAGCTCTATTACAGATTCAAGCAAATTGTAGGGAAGCATTTAAAAATTTTCATTTTTACCCTTTCATTTGTATTAATTGTAATTTAAAAGTATACTCTAACATTTTTTATTTTGACGATTTTACCCTGATTTTAAAAATTATGCATTATTCATTTTAAAAGTACTTAAATTTAGCTTTAATGTGAGTTGTTAGTTTCGACATTACAAAATATTTAAGAACTAAAGTTTTTACTCGTCCTTCAATGCTAACATATTTCAACTTCAGGAATGTGTCCACCTTTTAAAAACGAAGTACTTTTTCACATTTGTTTTTCAGTTTAGAAAAAAGTTGGCCTACAAGTTTTAATGGAGCACTTACAAAGTTAACTCATGAATTCTCTGTACGAGTTAAAATCTATAAAGGGTCATTCACAGAATACGTAATACGTTTAGGAGGGGGTGGGCGTCTGCAGATGTACCATTCTCCATGTTATAACCAATGGAAAAAATATCACGCAGGAAGGGGAAGAGGCTTTTTTTTAATTTCTCAGAAAATTAGTTATGTTTTACATTTTTCGATTATATATGTGCGAATAGTCAAAAATCGTTAACTGGATTCTGTTTGGGTGTGGAAATGATGAAAAAATATGTCTACCACTTACAACATTTTATAAATTATGTTATTATTTTTATATTTCCTAGGACGGGTTAGTATTTTCAAATGATCGTTCGATTCGAATGAAATTTTGGAACTCAAAAGATTTTTTTATTTAATTTCTTTTGAAATATTATCAATGCTTCTAGAACCGTTAATTAGATTTTAATTAAACCTAAAGGTGGCAGCAAAGAAATAGATAACCAACAAAATGGGAGTTTTTTAAAAGACCGAAGAAACATTCTCTAAAATTGAAATCACTATTTAAGGACGAAACGAGTTTGCTTTAGAGCTAAATTTGCTTTAGAGACCGATAAACTTTGATTTTAAAAATTTGTCCGGATTCGCAAAAATGGAGTCGAGAATCTCAAAGTAGCACTAACCTGAAATTGAAGCAGCTTGGCTGCGAATTGTACTGAAACATTCAATTCTGAGTGTAAAAAAAATAAAATACAAACATGCTTCGGAGACACTAAGTTGCTTAATATGGCTAAATAAGGTTTGATGTAAAAGATTTCGCCAATTCCAAAAAATCGGCCGTTCAATTATGAAATCATAATGCATAGATGTCGAATGAGACTAATATATTTTTGATCCGAACATATTAGTCTAAAATGGTGAAAAAAGACAAAATATTTGTTTTCTTTAAATGATGATAATTTCAAGAAATGCCAGTGCTAATATGTAGCAAAAAATTATTGCTACGTATGTTAAAATTTTAACTAAAATTTCATTTAAACTTTTTTGTCTAAATTATTGTATAAAAATGCAGTGCTTTTCGATGTCATCGATGGGGAATTCGATGTCAGAAGTTAACAATTTAAAATGAAGAAACCAGAATAGTGAAAAGAATGTTCAAATTTTAGTTGATTTGCATAAAAATAGCCAGTTGAGGAATCCTATAGTCGTTGAGCTTTATTTCGATGTGAAATATTTAAAATTCTAAAGCCTGATATTCCTGAAGAATCAAAATATTCTGAAAATTCATAATATTAAAAATTCCTGGCGTTCTTCTTAATATAATTCAGAGATTATAAAAAATAATATTTAGAACTTTTTACCATGTAGTAAATAGAGTTTAGAAAAGATGTCAAAACGTCGTGAGCCATATAAGAAAGTTTTTTTAAGGCATACTGCCTCCTTAAAAGAATTTTTCATATCACAAGTTTAAACCTCATTCGGCTCAAAAGCTTTTTAACTTAAAAACGTTAAACTATAAAAATAAGTCTCTAAAGAAAATGCCCCCTTTATCTTCTTATATATTCTCTCCGTCTATATATTTTACAACCCTTTTCTGGATACCTTTACCCACCGAGGAAAAGATTAAGAAGTTTCATTGCTCTCTTTTGAAAAACAAAATATATTGTTTGTATTCCCATTGACGAATTTGAAGACTCATTAAGAAGTTTTGCGAATTGTATAGAAAAAGCGGGGGGGGGGGGGAAGGAAGATTTGAAAGACTTTACACCACAATTCACTCGAAACTTGAAAGATTTGCTATCTATTTCGTAGTTTCTCAAAAGATATTTTCGTCAGAGATTATCATTTTATTTTTTGCAAAGTTGCACGCGTGTAGATATAATATCAATGTTTT
This sequence comes from Belonocnema kinseyi, assembly GCF_010883055.1. Classification (NCBI taxonomy): domain Eukaryota; kingdom Metazoa; phylum Arthropoda; class Insecta; order Hymenoptera; family Cynipidae; genus Belonocnema; species Belonocnema kinseyi. The sequence goes on from NC_046662.1 coordinate 94,016,563, forward strand.
CAGCAGAGGATTTGCCGTTGCACAAAACTCGTAAAGCTGGGAAAGTTTGGAACGCTCGCGACAATGTACCAGTGTCTATTAAAGATCCTCTCTCGTACCAATGTTTTTATCTCCCTCCTTTTATAAAGAATTTATAAAAGAGTGCAAAACGGATTAGGCCTTTATCCTTACTATCTCCCGAGAACCTTGAAGCATGAACTGATGAAAAACTCATAAAACTGAGAATACCATATCTAGTAGCGATAGGTGAATAAACTAAAGGAAAATCCAATATTCTTGATACGAGAAACGTCTCAAGCGATATGAGGACTTTAGTCTCTGGAGAGGTAATGTGCAACGGCTCTTTGCAGCCTTACAATTTCTCGGAAAATCCTCGTAAGGTAGTAAAAATGAAGAAATAAACGGCCGATCGTCATTTTTAAACTTGCACGATGTTGCATTCTTGAGACGAAGCGGATATTTTTACGGATCGTTTAAATGCATTTGATAAGATCAGGTCATATGAACACTGAGTGCCCACTAAACCGTATTTTCTTCTCTCCATTTATCTATGCTTTCAGATCCTCTCCTAAAGAACAAATAGCTCAAGGATAGAAACATTTCACAACACCATAAGTGAACATTCTCAAATTCAGGATAAAATATATATGCATAAATATGAATTTATTTTATAACTACAACAGTAAATAGAATGTGACGTGTCGTTTCCCTAATAATTTTCCATAGTGAATTCATACCCGACCTACAAGTTTTGCCTGCACGTTAGTTTTTTAGACTTTTTAAGTCTAACTTTTTATTGAATAATCAAAAATTGCGCTAATATGTGGATATAGAATACTTTGACAAAGAGCAATGCTTCATCTCGATGAATTGTTTATACCTAAGTCCAACAAACATTTTATTGTCTCCGTCGCTTGAACGGTGCTAAAATAGTCACAAAAAACCTATATAAACTATAGCTGTGAACTAGATCTCGAATGTTCCCACTTTTTTTTAATTATGAAAATAAGGTGCTCAATTGATGAGCACCTTGGTTCCTTATTATAATTAATTAGCAAATATTTTTTAAATTCATAATCAAAATATTTTTAAATAATAGGTCAGGTTGTGCTCTGAATTATGAGCACTTACCATAAAAATACAAAAATATAACTAGGTCAATCAGAACCTCTTGAATGAAGGAATATTTTTACTCTCATATTGCCACTAAATTATGCTGATAAATAAAGTTTTACTGTAAGAAAATAGATATTCCAAATATTATAAATGACAATAGCTTTCTTCATTTTCAATTAACGTATTCATTATCATCATGTCAAAGAATCTTTTATGTTTTTACCATTTTAAAAATAATATAAATTTCAAAAACTTAATTCTCTTCACTTAAATATAATAATATAATAGGTCAATTGATTCATTTTGAATCGAGGAGTCCTTAGGGCTAATTAGCCTTATGCGAAACAGAGTAAGCATAAAAAAATGTATTATTAATTACAAGCACTGATCGATAAATTTTAAATTTATGGTATTATTATATAGTATTATTCAAATATGAATTGTATTGATAAAAAAGTTTAAATATAAAAAACAAATTTTTCAAATATCATAAATGATAATAACTTACTTACTCTTCAAGAAAATGTACTCATTTTATAAGTCAGTCGATTCTTACAATAAAGTTCTGAAGAAAGATTTACGAATACTTTTAGACATCCTTTTGTCAGTTCTGAGATTTTTATGATAAAAGTGGGCCCTCTAGATTTCATCATTTTATCTGCAATCGCCTTAAAGATATCATTTCCGCAAAAAAGTATGACAGCCACATAGACACATTAACACACACGTAGATTGATCATTGAATATTTATTACAGAGAGCATTTTATTGAACATTTTTTTTATTTTTTTTTTATTTCGAAATTGTCACCGTTGCAAAGCTTCTTATACAAAGAAATAAACAAACTGAAAAAGAAGTTTTTCATAAATATATGCTTATTTTAATACTATATCTTTTGTGATTAATAAAATAGAGGTCATTTTCTGTTTTCTTTTTAGCGAATAAGTGAAGGGTGACAGTACAGAACTAGATACCCAACAAGGTAGAAATTTTGAAAATAAGCAAACAAACTAAAATCGAAATCACAATTTAAAAATAAAACAAATCGCCACTCTCGAACCAAAGTTAATAAGAATGAAAAAAGGTTTGAAAACAAAATAATTCTGTTCTGAGAACAGCAAGATTAAAGATCGTGATAAAACGTTGTGAAAGGCATTTTTTCTCAGAAATTCATAAAAAAGTATTCAAAAAAATTTTAATTAAACAATAATAATTTCAAAAAATATTAATTCAAAGAGATTTGAAAAAATTATTACTTTTATAAAATTGGAAACTAAATTGTAACCAAACACTGAATACTTTGTGAAACAAAACCAGTCGCAAAATATTCATCTACCCTACTCTCAGAAATTGTTACCATTATCACCGAAAGTAATTATTATTAAAAATCACCGCTAGTTTTGAAACTCGATTACTCGTTCAAAAATTGAGCGAAAACTAACGAGAAAATCTTATGCGTTATTTAAGCGAAAAGAAATGTAATTGACAGGACGTAATCTATGAAATTTCATCTTCAATGTAAGTCAATAAAACTTTTAAAATATGCAGAGGTTTCCAAGATATAAACATAAATTTGCAAGCGTTTCTGCGTCGAGTCTCAGACTGCTAGCGCCGAAGACGGCCAGACTCGCAGCTAAAGCGACTGAAATTTGTTGCAGACACGCTTGGACATTTTTAGTCGTATCTCGTGAACCTGTGAAGATTGTTTAAGCTTAATTCGCTTCAATAGATACTTCAAAGAGTCATTGGTATGAATTTGAGATTTTTGCTACAACTTTCCTAGGAAATGCCACAAGCTGAAGTCGAGGTACCAAATTCGAGAGATTCTTGAATTTTTGTTTTAAACTTCTTACATGGTATATTGTCTTCAAAAGATCAAAAATATCTCTATTAGTGCTCATTTGACGCGTTATTTAATAAACTTTTTAACAGTTTTTAAAAAAGTTTCTCGCGCACTTTGGGAACAAGTAATCACTTTTCAAACTGAGCAGTGATTTTTAATAGTACTTTCGCTGATCGTACCGGCAATTTCCGTCGGTGGTTGTCTACTTAGCTGATGTTCGACCTTTGTTAAGAATCATCCGACCGGCAGAATTTTCGAACAGTTTACTCACAAAAACAAAATGCGTCACTGTAATAAGTGAAGAAAGCGACGAAGATTAAATTCTAAATAAATATGATACTAAATTAGATAAATACAGGAAACTACCAAAACATTTTAAAAATTATAGTACTACGAATAATAATCATTGTATCTTTTCTGTTCAAATTAATATATATTTTAAGTATATATAGTGTCTCTCATAATATATAAATATACTCATATAATTGTATTAATCACATGAATATATTCAGGTATCAATAGGCCTCAGGAGTTTAAATATCTGAAAATTAATGTTTTTAATTTTTACTCTAAAATCTCCAAAATTTAAAAATGTGAATAAATTTACGATAATAGATCTTTGGGTGCTTATTCTGTGTCAAAAACTGAGATAGTACTTGAGGTTTATCGCACAAAAAAATTCAAAAAAAATTTTTGAATATTTGTTTGAGTTTGAATTTCCCGCCAATTTTTTAAAATAAAAATCATGCACCTTGATAATGATTGAAAGAAGTTCTGTCAATTTTTTTAGATTTTTTATAACGACAGAAACTAAGAAAAAATAAAGAAAAACGAAAATGGACATTACCTCTCCTGACTCTGTGCTCTTGCATTCACTTGAATTCTCTTGAGTTCACTTGACTTTTCTTGAATTTTCTTATTTCAGTTCAAATTCGGTTTCAAAGAAATTCCAGTAACTTCAACAGAATATAAGAACAATGACCTGGAATTAGCCTAAACTATCAACTTGTGAACTTTACAATCGACAAGACGACCGACTAAAATATTTAATTTGGGAGCCCCTAATTTAGTTGTAAAATTAAAAATTAATTAGGTACTGTCTAGTAACGCTAAAGCTAGTATTACGCAATTCTTTACAAAAATATTTCAAAAGAAGTTGACACACCTGCACATAAATTTGTTGTCAACAAAGCAATAAACTTATTATTTGGGAATTCATTGTTATCAAAATAAATTAGTAATACCTTTAGATACACTTTTTAACTCCCTTATCTCGTATATAAATACGAAGGACAATGTATCGAAGTAAAATCTCAAAGCATATAATCTGAAGTTTTCCACATAAAAAACACTATTCCTAATAACTTTATATCAGCGCAATATGTATTTTATATGCTAATATACACAGGAATCCATTGATTCCAAATTAGTTATACTCGTTCTCTAGCGTAAACCCCAACGTATACTCCAAAACGTATACTCCAAATTAACTCATTTTTTAGCTTGACTGTAAGGAACAAATGTGTCCGTGTAACTTGTTTTAACTCTTAGGTTCCCTAAACATTACAAAATTACTTGTCTTTGTAAATTTATTCATAAAAATATTGTGGTTTTGTTTGATCTACACCATTTTTTCAGGTCCGGCCACTCAGCGCCGCCATCAAGGCAAATTAAAAAATGGAATACGCCATATTTTGTAGCTTTTTACATTCTCATCAGAGAAGGTATTAGATTTGTGTGAAATTTGACCCTCCCAGTTTTTGTCAAGTGTCCATGTCTTGAGACACCCTAAATCCGAAAAACAGATCTTTACAAATAAGTCTGTATGTCTGTATGTCTGTCTGTATCAATGTCTGTCTGTGAATATGATAACTTTTGAAAAAATTAATCTATTAGACTGCCCATTGGTACACTTGTTTAGTGTCCTAAACTAAAGGTCAAGTTCGTTAGCCAGCCATTTTGGATGAAAATTCAAAAAGTGGGCACATTTTCAATATTTTTAAGACCACTTTTTTTTAATTCCAAAATTCTCTATACGGTTATTCATAGCATTCAAAAAATTTAACAATTTATCCTAAGTATTTTATTTGAAAAATCAGAAATTACTAAAGTCATAGCATTTTCAAAATCCAGAAAAACAAACTAAAATGAACATTTTAAGCCAAACAACGCATGATATGAAAAAAAGTCATGAGAAGAAAAACTTTGCTTTTTTAAAGCCCTACAAGATTATAATAACAACTTTTTTAATTTGGTCCAAAAATTGTAAATTCCAAATTTGATCTTACCAAAAATGTTTGAAACCACATTTTTTCCAGATTTAAAAATTGTATGTACAGTTGTTCATAGTACTTAGAAACTCAAAGAATTTATTCAAATGACTTTTTTCTATAAAATGAAAATTATCAGGGTTTGAACATTTTCAAAATCCAAAAGACAAACTAAAATGAAAATTTTAAGCCAAAAAACGCATGATGTGAAAAAAAGTCAAGAAAAGAACAACTTTGCTTTCTGAAAGCCCAACAGGACTATGATAACAACTTTTTTAATTTGGTCGAGAAGTTGAGCACTCCAAATTTGATCATACCCAAAATAATGACAAATCCAAAAATTCCATTTTTTGGTCAAACTATGTAAGATACCAAATAAATTAAAAAGCTCAAATTGTGCGCCCTGGAAAGAACTACAAATTAAGAATTAATAACTTTTCGATATAAGCTACGAGAAAGAAATGAGACAAAACTAGTTCATCCAAAAAAGAGCTATAATTTTTGATAGGGCGGTTAGTTTTTGTTTGGTCGTAAAAAAAACATTCTAAATAAAAATATTAAATTTGCTTGGAAAAACGACACAAGGTATGAACTTAAATTACCAGACAAAAGTTGTTCGCCTAACAAGATCTATAAATTTATTATTAATTATTTTTCTATAGGACGAGTAGATCCTCTTTTAATCGTAAAATATAAGATTAAAAATAAAAAAAATTAACTTTTTGGAAAAATCACAGAATAGATGAAAGAGGACATAGGCTCCTATATAGGACCCTATATAGGTTCCTGTATTAGGCCCCACGCAGATGCGCAGTAGGTTTCATTTAATCGTGAAAAACAACATTAAAAATTTTTTTAATTATAAAAACAAGGAAATAAGAATTAGTATGATTCAATTTTTATGCATATTATGAATTGTAATGATATACATTTATTGAAATGATACATGTTTCAGAGCAGCTTTTCTGTGCATTTATTGACCTGAAAAAAGCTTTTGACAAGGTAGATTGAAATAAACTCTGGGAAGTACTGAAAGAGTATGAAGTCAATGGATGGCTCCTACAAGCTATAAAAATAATATCTACGGATAGCAAAGCGAGTGAAAGGGTAAATGGGAATTTGAGTGATTGTTTCGATATTATTCAAGAAGTTAGACAAGGATGCTTTATGCCTTCATGGTTATTTATATTATTCATGGACAAGTCTTTAAGAACGACTCTTTTCGACGAAGAAGGTGTGCATCTCGACACAGTAACAGTACGTGGATTAGCGTTCGCAGATGATAAGGTTGTTATGGCAGAGTCAATCGAAGACTTGCAAAGAATGTTGAATAAACTGAACGCAAACATGAAGAGCATGAGTCTCAAAATTAACGCGAATAAAACAACTATGGTTTTTGATGGAAAAAGTTAGAAAACACTATACAATAATGTATAACACGATGAGAGAATTGAACAAGTTGATAAGTTCGTATGCCTTGGTAGCTTATTTACTAGGGACAGGAAGAGAGATGAGGAATTAAATAGACGTATAAACGAAGGTAAGAAGGTTATTGGTAGAGCAGGTTCCCTTATCAGAAGTAAAAATATATCAAATAAAGCTAAAATGGCAATACATAATTCTATATTCTTACCGGTTGCACTATACGGTAGCGAGACATGGACCTGTCAAGAAAAAAATAAGAGTAAAATTAATGCAATTGACATAAGATTCTTGCGCATAATATGCGGGAAAACTCTGATGGATGAACCGAGTAACGAGATAATTCTCAAACGAATGTGGTGCAAAAAAGACGATAATAGACACACGGGAAAGAAATCGATTAAGATGGTTCAAGCATGTTGACAGAATTCTAAATGAGCGAATAACGAAACAAGTGGATCAAGGTAAAGTAAATGGCAGCGTGCCCAGAAGCATACCGCGGAAAGAATGGTTAGAATGTGTGAATGAGATCCTAGTTAGAAGAAACATAAGAAACCACCGAAACACGAGAGCCTGCATGAAAAAATGCATGGACGTCAAAGAAGCTAGAGAAGTATGCCAGGACAGAAAAGTATGACGGCAAATAGTTAATAAAAAGAGTGTCAGTAGAGTTAATGACGCCTGAAACAAAAGACCGTGGACACTAATGGACCCAAGTGGGGAACCTTGCATAACGACTTTGTGAGGATCGTCACTTGGGGTGATATCTAGAGAGATTGATCAGCAACATGGGTCGAAGCAGAATTCTGAATCAATCTGAAAATTTTATATCCCTTCCTCACATTACTCCTTTCCCCACCCAGTGAGTCACGCCTACCCCGAAAGAGAAATGGCTTAATGGTGTGATAATAATAATAATTATTATTATTATCATTATTATTATGAAATGTTGTCACAGGCCTTCGTCATGTTGCGCAGTAACGATCTTAAGCCTGTGACAATATTAAATAATAAGAATATACAGTAAAAGTGTCTAGTACAAGTAGTCAGTTTAGTGCAGGCTTTATCGTTTACTCGGAAAGGTAACGAAATACGTGTTAAATGATGTGCTTAATA